>NC_045977.1:3197971-3497971 GCF_010909765.2 Amblyraja radiata
GATGTGGAAAGAATGTTCCACTCGTGGGAAAGTCTAGACCAAGGTCATAGCCTCATAATTAAAGGTCGCTCTTTTAGAAAGGAGGTGAGGATACTTCTTTAGTCGGAGGGAGTTAACTGTGGAACTCATTACCAAAGCGCTGGTGGAGGCGTAATTGGATATTTTTAGGCAGCGATAGACAAATTGTTGCTTAGAACGGGTGTCAAGCATTATGGGGAGAAGGCAGGAAAATGTGATTAAGAGGCTGAGATTAGCAATGATTGAAGGTGGAGTTGACTCAATGGGCCGAATAGCTTAATTCTACTCCTATAAAGTGAACTATTTTTGTGTGAGATTCGGCAAGTGTCTTTTTTAACAGAAGGAAATCTCTTTTAAAAAGTGGAAGAAGTTGATATTTTCCAGGTATTTTACTTCAGATCTATTATTCCAGGCAATCCACAAAATTATCTCAGAAAATAGAAAACAGTTCAGAATGATTCTTATCAGACCGTCATTACAAGATCAAAAGAAGGGGAAATACTAGGCCAAACAAATCTTATCCATTTGAACATAATTCACTCTGGAATAAGCCTAAAATGTGTAGAATTACTAACTGTGTGAGATGTTGCCCCAGGTACTTGTAATTTTATAAAGAGGATCATCTAGTATTATAGTATCATAGATTCACAGTGTCATACAGAGTGGATACAGACCCTTCGGCCCACGTGCCTTAAAACCACCTCCATCGTGCCGGTGCCAAAACACTCCACTGCGGCAAGCCTCAACGACTTCGCCCAGTTGCACTTACCCCCATCATCACCAAGTGCTTCGAGAGGCTGGTCCTGGCACACCTCAAAGGCTGCCTACCCACCACATTGGATCCCTATCAGTTTGCCTACCGCAAGAATAGGAGTACGGAGGATGCCATCTCAACGGCACTTCACTCCGCCCTCTCCCACCTCGACAACAGAGACACTTACGTAAGAATGCTGTTCATCGATTACAGCTCACCATTCAACACCATTATACCCTCTAAACTGATCACCAAACTCGGTAACCTGGGCATCGATCCCTCCCTGCAACTGGATACTGGACTTTCTAACTAACAGACCCAGTCTGTTAGGTTAGACAAGCACACCTCTTCAACCCTCACCCTGAACACCGGCGTTCCACAGGGCTGTGTGCTGAGCCCCTCCTCTACTCCCTCTTCACCTACGACTGCACACCTGTACATGGTACTAACACCATCATCAAGTATGCAGATGATACAACGGTGATTGGCCTCATCAGCAACAACGATGAGTCGGCCTATAGGGAAGAGGTCCAGCGCCTAGCAGCATGGTGCGCTGACAACAACCTGGCCCTTAACTCCAAGAAGACCAAGGAGCTCATTGTAGACTTCAGGAAGTCTAGGGGCGACACGCACACCCCCATCCACATCAACGGGACGGAGGTGGAACATGTTTCTAGCTTCAGGTCCCTGGGGGTCAACATCTCCGATGACCTCTCTTGGACCCACAATACCTCAACTCTGATCAAGAAGGCTCTCCAGCGTCTCTTCTTCCTGAGGAGACTGAAGAAGGTCCATCTGTCTCCTCAGATCCTGGTGAACTTCTACCGCTGCACCATCGAGAGCATCCTTACCAACTGTATCACAGTATGGTATGGCAACTGCTCTGTCTCCGACCGGAAAGCACTGCAGAGGGTGGTGAAAATTGCCCAACGCATCACCGGTTCCTCGCTCCCCTCCATTGAGTCTGTCCAAAGCAAGCGTTGTCTGCGGAGGGCGCTCAGCATCGCCAAGGACTGCTCTCACCCCAACCATGGACTGTTTACCCTCCTACCATCCGGGAGGCGCTACAGGTCTCTCCGTTGCCGGACCAGCAGGTCCAGGAACAGCTTCTTCCCTGCGGCTGTCACTCTACTCAACAATGTACCTCGGTGACTGCCAATCACCCCCCCCCCCGGACACTCCTCCCACAGGAAAAACACTATGTCTGTATACATGTAAATAAATTTATTTATTGAAATCATATTCTATGTCGTTCTTCCAGGGAGATGCTAACTGCATTTCGTTGTCTCTGTACTGTACACTGACACTGACAATTAAAGTTGAATCTGAATCTGAATCTGAATCTTGTCCATGCCGACCAACAAGCCCCGTCTACACTAGTCCCAATCTGCCTGCGTTTTTATCCCATGTCCCTCTAAACTTATCCTATCCATGTACCTGTCTAAATGTTTTTAAATGGTGTGATAATACCTGCCTCAACTATCTCATCCAGCAGCTTGTTCCATATACCTACCACCTGTTGTGTAAAAAGTTTCCCCTCGGGTTCCTATAAAATTGTTCCCCCCAATACCTTAAACCTATGTCCTCTGCTTCTTGATTGCCCTATTCTGGGTAAAAGACTCTGTGCATTTATCCTATCTATTCTGTTCATAATCTAATACATCTCTATTGGATCACCCCTCATCCTCCTGTGCTCCAAGGAATAAATTCCCATCCTGCTCAACCTCTCCCTGTAGCTCAGGTCCTCAACTCCTGGAAACATCCTCGTAAATCTTCTCTGCACCTTTTCCAGCTTAACAACATATTTCCTATAACAGGGTGACCAATGCTGAACACACGACTCTAAATGTGGTCTCACCAGTGTCTTGTACAACTGTAGCACGACCAATCAACTTCTATACTCAACTCTATTATACTATTATACTATTCTTACCAAAGTTTATTTTTCCTTACTTTACACTTTCTGGTTAACATATATTTCCTTATTATTCAAATATTTCCTGATGCTATTTCAATCCAATCACACTCACCTGTATCCACCTATCACTTGCCAGGCTTTGTCCTACCCCCACCTCTCTTTTCCAGTTTTCTCCACCCTACTCTGGGTCAGAAGAAGGAGCCCGACCCAAAACCTCACCTCACCAGATGCTGCCTGACTCACTGAGTGTTTTGCTCAAGATTCCAGCATCTGCAGTTTCTTGTTTCTTCATGGTAGGGCATAGGAACTAGTTTTTAGGTTTGCTGTCTGGATTTGCTTGATTACAACTGGGAAGGGACCATATTCAAGGACCCCACCCCCGCATTTCCAAAATCTTGCTCTGAAGCCAGGGAATGTAAGCATTAACTTCATGACCTCAGCAATCATGCCTTAAACACGTCTCCCTCCCAAACACCACGTTGCCTGGTTTGACACGGAACAGAGGAGGTTTGCAAGATGACAGTGAGGGCTGGAAAATGTAGTCACAATGAAATATTAATTAGGCCGGGATGTTTTCTTGAGGTCAGAGAGGTCTGAAGGCAGATTTAATTGAAGTGTATAAAGTTATGAGAGACGCGGATGGGTTAAATAGGAAGGAAGCACCTACTTTCTGAGCAGAGAGATCAATAGCTTGGATGCATTGATTTAAGATAATAAGATTACAGGGATGTTGTGAGAGAATGTTTTTCCCCAAAGAATAGCGGAGGCCTGAAACTCACTGCTGGACAGGTGGCGAAGAAAGTAAACCTCATCATATTTTAAAAAGTTATTGGATGGGCCCTGGAAGTGCTGTTTCCTATGAAGTAACAGGCCAAAAACGGGAAGTCTGGATAGCTCAGATCAAAGCCTCCCTGTACATGGACAACATCACTGTCTTCTGCTCGGATTCAGCATCTGCGAGCGGTTTGAGATGGCATCATGGTCAGGGCCGACCACAGGAAGAGCAAAGAGGTTGCGGAGCTGAGAAGGAGAGGAGTGTGAGAGATTTGAAAAGCAGCTGTTAAAAAGTTCGAGGCTCGTTAGCTTCAGAACAAAAGGGCGTCAGGCTTTAGTGGAGCGGCCATTTTAGATTGGCCATTGTGAGGGTGTTTGAGTTTCAGGGGCAGTGTGCTTGAGTAATAAATGCTGAGGCTTTGGCTTGTGGGGCTTCGGTGAGGAGGCTGAGTAGAGGCATAGGTAAGAACAGATAATAGCTTTAAACTTTGCTCTTCAGACATGGTGAAGTTGGGATGGCAATTAGGACTGTGTTATTAACATAGAACATAGAACAATGCAGCACAGGAAGGGGCCCTTCGGCCCACAGTGTTTGTGCCGAACATGATGCCAAGTTAAACTGATCTTATCTGCCTGCACGTGATTCACAGCCCTCTATTTCTAGTGCTTCCGTGTGCCCATCTAAAGGCCTTTAATGCGCCACTATCGAATCTTAGAGTTGCTGCCTTACAGCGCCAGAGACCCGAGTTCGATCTTGACTACGGGTGCTGTCTGTACGGAGTTTGGACATTCTCCCTGTGAACGCGTGAGTTTTCTCTGGGTGCTCCAGTTTCCTCTCACACTCCAAAGACCTACAGGTTTGAAGGTCAATTGGCTTTTGTAAAATTGCAAGTGTTCCCAAGTGTGTGTGTTACTGGGAGTGTACCGGGCGATCGCTGGATGATGCAGGCTCGGTGGGCCAAAGGGCCTCTTTCTGTGCTGTGCTGTATAAGTGTAAATATCATTTGATGGGAATGTATTATAGCTCCCCCTCTTGAAACGTCACTTATCCATGTTCTTCATAGATGCTGCCTGACCCGCTGAGTTACTCCAGTACTTTGTGTCCATTTGTGCAAACCTGAATTTGCAGTTCCTTGTTTCTACAGCAAGTGGTTAAGCCGTTTGAAAGCCTCTCAAACACGTGATTTTTATCTTCAAGGAAGCCATACAATTGGCAATCCCTACACAAAATCTGCCAACGCCACAAATGTACTGCATATACCAGATATCACTGTGAATATATGGACTGAAAGATCATGAACGTAAAGATAGCTATGCATTGATTTTTTAACAATATTTGGTATATATTTTTAATAATAAAGTTTATAAAGGAATTTAAAACTCTTTTTCAATAAATAAGAACTTCAGATGCTGATTTAAACCAAAGATAGATGCCAAATCACAAGATGCGGGAGTAAAATCCAGACGTTCTCAGCTGGCTTGTACACAGAGGGCTAAATAGCTCCCTTACTTCTACAAATCTCTCCATTGCTACCATCTGATTCTTCCTATTTGTGTCCAATCTCTGATTCGGCCCAATCTCATTTTTACCCATGGGGTTTAAAAAAAAAAAAATTTAAATTTATTAACTATGACATGAGCGAATTTCAGAAACATATGTGGAACAATTGTAGTCTGATATAAGCGTGGAGATCCCATATAAAATACATGAAGCTTCTGATTGTATCCATACTTCTTTGTCCAGTCTCCTTAACCAGTTCAGCTTTGCTTTCATTTGCCCCCTCCCTTGACCTTCCCCATTAGTTCCAGATCTCTTTCCTTCGCCTTACCGAGTGGTTTATTTTAAGCAACGTGCTTGCCTTTATACAATGGCTTTCATAACCTCAGCACATCCCAAAGTACTTTACAACCAATTGCATACATGTTGAACTGTGGCAACTGTTGTAACGCAGGAAATGCGGTGGCGATGTTGCCCACAGCAACGTCCCACAAACCGTAATGAATACAACACGACCCCGTAGTACGTTTGTATGATGTAGGCTATTGGCTAGGGCACACCTCCTTCCCCAAAAAGATCCTGTGGGATCTTAGTATCCACCTGCAAAGTTAGGTTAGTGACCCATCTGAAAGATGAAAGTAAACTGACTGCATCGGTATCATTCAGCTTTGGAATAAATGCTTGAGTAAAATTATGGGAGTGAAAATATTGTCCTGTGTGAAAATTTCAACGTCTTCCCAGTTGAAGTTGTGGTGAGAAATTGTTGCAGCAGGCTTAGTTTAGTTTAATTTAGTTTAGTTTAGCTTAGTTTAGTTCAGGTTAGTGGTTTACAGACACAGCGTGTAAACAGGTCCTTCAGCCCACCGAGTCTGTCTGCCAACTAGTTGTACACTAGTACCCTGTACACTAGTTGTATGTACACTAGTTCACCTGTACACTAGTTCACCTGTACACTAGTTGTATGTTATCCCAGTTTTGCATCCTACACACCAGAGGCAATTTACAGGAGCCAATGAGCCAATTAACCTACAAACCGGGACACATTTGGAGTGTGGGAGGAAACCAGAGGAAACCCACATGATCACAGGGAGAACGTACAAACTCCGTACAGATGGCAACTGGGCCTCTCGCCCCATAAGATAGCAACTCTACCTCTGTGCCGCAGTGCTGCCCCCTAAGGCAGAGAGAGGTATGTCAGGGAATAACAGTCTTAGGAAAGTCTGAAGAAGGGTCTCGACCCGAAATGTCGCCTATTTCCTTCGCTCCATCGATGCTGCCTCACCCGCTGAGTTTCTCCAGCATTTTCGTCTACCTTCGATTTTTCCAGCATCTGTAGTTCCTTCTTAAACAGTCCTAGGAAAGGAATAAATTATGCAAAACAAGTGGAATTAGTCGTCAAGAAACTGAATTCTCAGTATGTGGTTAACCCGAAAGAATAAACGAGCAGCTAATTTTGAGCAGGGTGAGTTGTAAATTCCCAAGTGGTTGCAATATGTTGAAAGGCTCTCGGGGAATTTGAAGACTCCACTGGCAAGTTATTGAGATTCACATGGATTATCCAGGATCCAAACAGAGCAATGGACAAATTAATAAATAATTAACAAGTCTGTTTTGTGCAGGAAGGAACTGCAGATGCTGGTTTACACCGGAGATATACACAAAATGCTGGAGCAACTCAGTGGGTCAGGCAGCATCTCTGGAAAAAAGGAACAGGTGACGTTTCGGGTCGTGACCCTTCTTCAGACTGAGAGTCTGGAAAGAGGGAAACTAGAGGTATGAAAAGGTACAGAACAAATCCGATTGCCAAGGAACCCATTGCCGGCTTTGATTTGTTCAATAAATCTGCTTTGTCATGCCAAAGAAGAGAGATTAGACCCCTTTAAGAGTGCAAGCTACTTGACCTGATGTTGGTGAGGCTGCTTATCTGGTCCAAAGCAGCACCCTTAACAAAGTAGGCTATCCTCTTGCATGTGTCTAATGTCCATTTTAGCTTCTTTCAAGCAGGTTGGATATTTAACGGAGACCATAAGATAAAACTGTTCCACTTGGGCAGTGGCTGCGACTGTGGTTTCTAGAAAATGGAAGATCATCCTTAAGCAGCAAGCATATTTCCCCATCTAGATTCCTCCATCTTGCACACATCACAGATTATTATTCCATGGTCCCAGGAACTAATGCAGGGCATAAATACAGCACCCTTAAACCTGGTCATTCAAGGGATTAACTTTAGTTTGGAGATACAATGCAGAAACAGCCCCTTGAGCCACCGAGTCCAAGCCAACCATCGATCGCTCATTCACACTAGTTCTATGTCATCCCACTTTCTTATTGACTCCCACACATTAGGGGCAATTTTACACAGGCCAGGTTCTCATTGTTCTAAAGTAAACTCAAAGGCTAATGGCCATGTAATCTGGTCTGGTCACCTCATGCAGAGGGCAAAGGCGTCCATAATCCTCATTGTTAATATCAATGAGGGCGAGATATTCACTCACTTTATCTCAACAATGAATGGAAAAGGAAAGCAGTTCGCATTGTGAAGCGCTGGCAATATATTCCTGTTGCCTACCACCTAATTGGGCCTTTTTCAGCATAGTTTAGAGATACAGTGCGGAAACAGGCCTTTCGGCCCACCAAGTCCGCGCCAACCAGCGATCCCCGCATATTAACACTCTCCTCCGCACACTAGAGACATTTTTTACATTTACCAAACCAATTTACCGACATACCTGTACGTCTTTGGAGTGCGGGAGGAAACCGAAGATCTCGTAGAAAACCCACGCGGTCAGGGGAAGAACGTACAAACTTCCTACAGACAGCACCCGTAGTCAGGATCGAACCCGGATCACCGGTGCTGCAAGCGCAGCAACTCTACCACTGTGCCACATTGCTGCCCTAATTCTTAAGGAAATTAATTCTCATTATTGTGTGTAAATAGAAATCTTTTGGTGAATACGACCCATCCTGGCAGTGGTGTTCCATTGTAAGGTCTGCTCTGTAATGTTGTCCATGGAAGCTCTCTGGGCTTATATAAACTTTTAACCCGATCAATTCAGGAATACTGTACCTTTCTAACTTTCAATTTAGTTTAGTTTAGAGATACAGCATTGAAACAGGCGTTTTGGCCCACCGAGTCCACACCGACCATCGATCACCTGTTCACGCTAGTCCTACACTATTCCTTTTTCTCATCCACTCCCGACACATTAGGTGCAAATTTACAGAGGCCGATGAACCAACAAACCCACACATCTTTGGGAAGTGGGACGAAACCGGAGCACCCGCAGGAAACCCAAGTGGCCGCAGGGAGAAGGTGCAAACTCAACACAGACAGCACCCGAGGTCAGGATCGAACCCGTGCCTCTGGCATTGTGAGTCAGCAGCTCCACCAGTCTTGGTGTGATGAGGTTTCCGTGTCCCATTCATTTCAAGTCAAGTGGAGGTTGGTCTAGGTCAGTTAATACTTTCACTTTATGACTTCAGAGCACATTATCCACTAACCTCAATCCACAAGGACGATTGGGGTTGGGCTAAGACATTGCCTTGTCAGTAGTGCTCAGATATGTAAAAGGAAGGAACTAAAAATCTACTTCTTTGCATATATGTAAGAGAGAGAGAGGAAATATAATGTGTAGGAAAGAACTGCAGTTGCTGGTTTAAATCGAAGATAGACATAAAAGCTGGAGTAACTCAGCGGGACAGGCAGGATCTCTGGAGCGAAGGAAGGGTGACGTTTTGGGTCGAGACCCTTCTTCAGACACTTCAGATTCTTCAGACCGTGAGAGGAAATATAATATTCCATATAAGTGATTCTGAACAGCTCTCCCAAGTTTCATAGTTATGTGAGTGTCTATTAACATAAAACAGAGAGAAAATATATTCTTGGAATCTCATAATTAAATTATAGTTTCAGTCTTCTCTGGTCTTAATAACCAAAAGAGGATGAAAGGACTTTAATACTGCATTAAAAAATCTATTTAATGGGTAAATGCCCATACATTTCCCTGTTGGACCTTATTGTTCCCTGTGATACATATGGGAAATATTGTATGGAAAGTCGAGCAGCCTGGTTGATAGAAGCATGTCCTATAAATTTGCTGAATTGTCTTTGTCGACCACCTGGAGGTCAAGGTTGACTTGCTTCCACTTCAGTTCTGCAAGGTCCTGTGCAGGAACGGCAGATCTGTCGCCGGGGTCAACAGTGGAAGTTGGTGGTGGACGGGATGGCTGGATTGCTGTGCATCTTCCTGATGCTGTGGTCTGGCCTCCACGGAGAGCCCCACACCTTTTGGTGTTTTCTTGGATGGCTCTCCATCCTTTTGAATAACCTGGGCATGGATTGTGTAGGAAGGAACTGTAAATGCTGGGTTAAACTGTAGATAGAGTGACTCCGCAGATCAAGCAGCATCTCTGGAGAGAAAGGATGGGTGCCATTTCGGGTTGGGTCTGAAGAAGGGTCCTGACCTGAAACGCTACCCATCCTATTTCTCCAGAGATGCTGCTTGACCAGCAAGTTAGTTCAGGCAATCTTGCGTCTATCTTGTGCATGGGAGTCCCAGGAATTGGTGAGAGCGTTCCATTTTTTTCAATGAGACTTTGACGATGTTCTTGAAGTGCTTTCTCTATCCTCCAGTGAATCACTTGCTGTGCTGGAGTTTGAATGCTATTTTACGATTTTCGTTTTGGCATGCAGGTGATATGGTCTACTTACTGGAGTAGCCTCAGCGTCTCTAGAAGCCTCAGAGCCATTGATGTTGGTTGGAGAAAGCGGCTGACAATGGTAGGTGAATGTATTTGGAAGATCTTGCAGAGACAAATATCTCCAGCGCTTTGAGGTGCATCTCCAATACACATGAAGGATGGGGATCACCGTTGCCCGGTGGACCATCAGTTTGGTGCCCGGTTTAAGATCTTAATCTATGAATACTCCTTTTCTCAGGCAGCCAAAGGAAATGGTGGTGGAGGCAGTGGTAGATACCTGCCCTCACAGGGAGGTGGCTCCTGAGATGTGGGAGGTTATTCTTGCCAACCATGCTTTGGTCATGGATCGTGACCATCAGGAGGAAGTAATGTGCAGCGGGGACATTGCTGAAGAACATTTACCTTCTAGATTATTGTCTGTGTGCATTCTCCCATGCTTCAATGAAAGCAGTAACGGAGATGTGGATCTACATCACCTGCCTATTGCAATATGATGACTGCGATTCGCTGTGGAACAGTTCCTGGTCACCTAATAAAGGGAGTTATGGGGTGCAGTACAATGAGGAAGATTGAGCAGCACAGTGGTCAACCTCATTTTGACCGTCTTCTGCATTGGGATTGGGTCCCTGGTGGATCCATTGGTAAGGATCATGCTTTGCATGCAACAGGCCAAGGTACATGAAAAATAACTACATCAAAAAAGCAGGAGGGTGAAGAACAACAGGAGATCCTACAATCAGCTGACAGCCATCATGTGCAATGGATTTTTCAGCGGCTGAGATGGACATCTGTGGCCTAAATGCACATGGACCCACCTATTTAAGTCATGAATGGAGGGAGGCTTAGATAGGACAGTTGGGTGGCTAATGTATGATGGAAGGAGCACTTTGCAGATCTCCTCAAGCACATTTCTACATTTGATACAGGTTTTCCTGACTCGATTGTACAGTGTGCTACTGGCCACTATCGGCCAACCCAACTTGGCAAGACATTCGAAAGGCCATCCAACAGCTGAAAACTCTGATGAAGGCATAATTCCAGCTAAATCATGGGAAAGGTATATTCTGGTGTGAATTCATATGCCCAATTCCCTGAACTGGGAAGAGGAGAGCTAGCCAGCCAATTTCCGAGACACTGGAATCATGACCATTTTTCAAAAGGGATGTTTGATCATGGTAATTAAAGTGGGACGACCCTGCCTTTTCCACAGGGAAGTCTTTTCAAGGACCCTCCTCCAAACATCTCTTCCACTGGCTGATAGTTCCTCCCAGTTTTAATGCATTCTCCTCCATCAAAATATTTACTGGGCTGACAGACCCAAGCAAAATATAGGAATCAGCCTCAACACTGGAACTGCCTTATTTGACTTCATAAATGTGCTCTATCTTATTCCAACAAAGTTACAATAAGTTCTGTGTATTTAACAATCTTATTCAGAGATCAGATTTTATCATTTCTTTGAAAAATCCATATATTATCATCCCTGAATGACAGATGACCAATAAGAGTTTTATTACTTTATGTGTAGGGGTTTTGATATCCTTGGCAATATAGTTAAATTTGTTTTATTTTAGATTTATTAATATTGCCTGGCGCTTAGTAAATTTTAATTATTAAAAATAAACCGGTGAATGTTTATGTAATGCAATTATACATTTTCTCTCCCAGACGGAAATATTCTTCAGTTAGTAATGACAAGCTCAGTTATTTCCTATTACATGCTACAAAATTTAAGCACAGGGGATATTTCCAGAAATTAATTTCACATATTGTAATATAACATCTTTTGTATGAGATAATATATCTAACAGGATCACAATTTTCTAATGTTTGTAATGTTCAATTAGTTAAAAATATGCTAATTTTATGTAAAAAATCAGAGTAATGGAATGCATGCGATAAAAAGAGATTTGTTCATCGTATTTATCCATATTCTCTGAAATATTAAACTTAATGCATTGCTGAACACTGTTCTTTAACATTATTCTCTCCTATAAGCAGGGACATGACTTTGTGGCTCTATGGTACAAAAGGATCCAACACTTTGTGTTCCATCAATTTCCATTTGATGGCCTATGGTAGTCAGTTATACCTCTTGCCTTTGAGATGGATGGATAGGCTAGGTTTTGTTCAGATTCAGATTTTATATTCATATTCAAATTCAGAGTTTAGATTTCAGATTCAGATTTCATACTCAGGATTCAGATTCAGATTTCAAAATCAGATTCAGATTTCAGATTCAGGTTCAGATTCAGATTCAGATTTCAAAATCAGATTCAGATTTCAGAATTCAGGTTCAGATTTCAAATTCAGATGTTTATTGTCATATAGAATAGGTGCAATGAAATTCCCTGTTCACATGAAGCTCACAGAGTAAACATACACTCAGAAATGATAAATACATTAATAAATACGATGATGCAAAGCAGGAGAATGGTGCACGATCGGAAGTGCCAGCAAAATAGTGCAAAAAAATTAAAGTACAATAATGAAATACCATTGATGTAGATTTAAGAGTAAACATACGTGGCAATAGCTCCAGAAGGGATGTGAAAGAGGGTGATTGGTTCAGGAGTCATATGGCAGTGGGGAAGAAGCACTTCTTAAGTCTGAACGTCCATGCTATCCAACGCCTGTGTTTTCTCCCGAAGGTAGAAGAGAGAAAGAGGGATAACCATGGTGGTAGACATCCTTGACAATATTTTCCAGTCTTCCTGATGCAACGTGAAGGTGGACTAATGGAAGGAAGTGATAAGCCTGTGTTCTCCACTTATCACAGTCAAGGATCAGGCAGTCAAGAGCAGAGCAGTCACTACGCCAGGCTGAGATGCTTCCATCAGAATACCTTCTCAAGTGCATCTGCAGATGTCCGAGCGATTCCTCGTGGACATACCAAATCTTCTCAGATGCCTAAAGAAAGTAAATACGCTAGTGTGCTTTCTTGATCACCACATCAATATGAAGGGACCAGTTTAGGTTGCTGGCAATATGAATGCCTAATAACTTGAAGCTGACGCCCATCACTACAAGCAGCTCCATTGATTAGGACAGGGCTGCGTTTCCTGAAGTCAACTTCTAATTCTTTTGTATTGCTGACATTATGGGCTGGGCTAGAAACAAGGAACTGCAGATTGTGAAACTGATTTTCCCAAAAGGGCACAAAGTGCTGGAGTAACTCAGCATCTCTGGAGAACATGGATAGGTGAGTTTGAAGAAGGCTCCTGACTCAAAACATCACCTATCTATGTTCTCCAGTGATGCTGTCTGACCCACTTGAGTTATTACAGCACTTGTGTCCTTTTATGGTCTGGGCTGCTGTCCTGATAACATGACTCAAGGTTCTCCATCTCTTTCTCCTCATTGTTGTTGATCCAAGCAACAACAGCGGTATCTTCGGTGAGCTTAAAGATCATGTTGGCTTTGTACTTGACCAGTCACAATCTTATTCACTTCCATAGCTTCCCCAGGCAGATCATTCCAGATACGGACTGCCCACTGAGTGAAGTTGCCTCTACGGATCCTCTAAATCTCCATGTGTATTGTCTCCCAAAAGCATTAGCATTACTGCTAATGTCCACAACCCTTTTTTGAAATGCTGAGCCTGATCTCGTCAGTGAGAGAATCATAGCGACAGGCCTTTCGGCCCATCTCGTCCATACTGACCATCATTCCTATCTACACTCATCCCATTTGTTTGGAGTAGACCCCATATCCATCAGCTCATTTCCTATCCAAGCACCTATCAATTGAAATACTCACTTATATAATTATAGAAACATAGAAAATAGGTGCAGGAGGAAGCCATTCGGCCCTTCGAGCCAGCACCGCCATTCATTGTGATCATGGCTGATCGTCCCCAATCAATAACCCGTGCCTGCCTTCTCCCATATCCCTTGATTCCACCAGCCCCTAGAGCTCTATCTAACTGCTGGGAATAATTGGACTTTCTGCTTGTTCAAATGTCACTATTTTATGGGGAAATAAAATATAATTCTTTGCCTATTCTGAGTTACCTAATGCAGCCATGACTTTTGGTTAAAAATAAATGTATTCTGGGCCTGAGTCCTTTCAATGAATTCACTGGGCCTTTAGAATTGCCCTCAGTAATCTAGAACAAATGAAGATTTTGCCTGATTTTGATGTTATTTTGGGGACTGTTCAGTGTTACAGTGCAGAGATTTATCAGAGAATGGCAGGGTTAGGCATGACTGATGGAATTCTCTAAGGAATGCAGTCCGCTGAATTTCACTGTGGAAACTCACATGGGAAGCAATGTTGGATTGAACCTCCCCGGGGGGAGGAGGGCTCCGAGTGAGTCAGCATCTTCAGAACATTCCAGAAAATTGCTGAAAGAAAAAAAAAACACAAACAGAAAAGTCGTGTTGTCTCAATGTAGCATAATATAAAGGCATAAATCTACCTGAAAATGCAACCCACGTTAAACATGTTCGCAGCATTCTTTCCAACTAGCCCGTCTTTGAATCAATGAGATTCCTATATTGAAAACAATCCTTTTATTTGGTGATCCAGGAGTTGGACATACATTACAAAGTCCTCTCTTGCACTAATGTAACCCGCGGTGGTGGGTTTGATGAAGGGAGATGGTCATATTTTCAAAACTGTATTTGGGGCAGCGTTAGACTAGTTGCTGCTTCACATCACCAGAGACCCGGGTTTGATCCTGACTACTGGTGCTGTCTGTACGGAGTTTGTACATTCTTCCTGTGACCTACATGGAATTTTTCCGGGTGCTCCGGTTTCTTCGGACGCTCCAAAGGCGTACAGGTTTGTAGGTTGATTTGTTTGTGTGTGTTTTTTAAAGTAGTTTCCTTAGTGTGGAGGATAGTACGGGAATCCAGGCCTCGGTTGGCCGAAGGGCGTGTTTCCTCGCTGCATCTCTAAACTAAACTAAACTTAACTGTAGGACTGTAGAGTGCTCCAGCACCAGCTCAGAGGTTTTAATCGTATCCACAGCATCGCTGCTAAAATATGTTATTCCAGCAGGTGATCTCAGAGCCCTATCCACTGTCAATCATCAAACTAAACATTTCGAAAGTTATCAGTCCCATGCCAAAATGCATCAAAATGTACACGTTATTTTCAGCGCTACCACTCGCTTCTTATTGGGTTAAATCCACACTCCTTCCCACGGCACAGGGACTGTCGACTGTTTCAGGATAATGTCGTTTTCCACTGCAGAAGATGAAATTGTTTTTTCCATTGATTGAATAAAAACACCACAAAAATCTATCAACTACACCAATAAAAACATAATTATCCCGTGATTAGAAGGATATTGTGTTTGTAAGGGGATTATTGTTTTATTTTCCCCTGAAAGGATTCATGCAGTTAAATATTACATCCATCCTACAAGTTCATTAAACATTATATTATATATAATTCTGTTATTTGCAATCTTCTCTTATGAAGTCGTGGAAAGTCACACCTCTGCATTGTAATTTTTCTTTTATGTTGTTCGATCGAGGCAAGCACTCGAAGTTAGGACTCGATTATCAACAGATCCCAACCTTCTCCACCGCGACCCCCCTATTCACCATCTGGTTTATTTTCTATCTTCCTTAGTGTGTGTGTGAGCGTTGTCAAGCTTTTCACATCCAGAAATGCGAACGAAGTGAACCACCCAGTTTAAAAAAAAATGTGTAGGAAGGAACGGCAGATGCTGATTTAAACCGATACAAAATGTAAATTGATACAAAATGCTGGAGCAACTCAGCATCCAGAGATGCTGCCTGCCCCGCTGGGTTACTCCAGCATTTTGTGTCTATCTTCAGTTTTAAAAAAAATAACGTGTCAGCCTTTTTAACGGGAAGAATCTCCAATCAATTTGGAGGGAACGTTTCCATTTCCCTCCAAATCGGTTCCTGGACCATAGTTCGTTCGAACCAAATAACCAAACGAACCAATCGTTTTATATTTAAGAAGGGACTGCAGATGCTGGAAAATCGAAGGTAGGCAAAAATGCTGGAGAAACTCAGCAGTTGAGGCAGCATCTATGGAGCGAAGGAAATAGGCAACGTGAAACGTTGCCTATTTCCTTCGCTCCATAGATGCTGCCTCACCCGCTGAGTTTCTCCAGCATTTTTGTCTACAATCGTTTTATATATTGTTCACTGTTGAATTTCTCCCCCTGTGGGATCGGTGTAGTGTAATATCAACCACAATTTCATTCAAAGGTCCAACAAAACAGTTCTTTAATCCTCCAAATACTTTGTGAAAACGTCCATGCAAAACAAATCGCGAACATCCACCCTCTATTATAGTATAGCACAGTCTTCAATTTAAGCATTAAAGTGATTCCGCTTTATACAGATCGATTTGCTCGGTGCCTTGGTTGAAATTACTAATTGCGAGACAAATCTTATTTAGAATTCATCAAATTCATAATGTATTAAAAGGTAGCTGGTTTTTAAACCGACTTTGGTGTGTCAAGAGTGAATGGGGGGAATATACACTTTACCCAAAAGACCCTTTCCACGGGACTGCGTCGTGGACCAAGTGAGACTTCAGTGGAATTTTGCTAATTCCATAGTTGGTGCACAACGACTGCGGGATTATTTGGAAACGATATGAGTTTTCCCCATTACCTTGCAGTCAAACTCCAGAGCAATATTCCATTCCTGAACCGTGAGAGGGTCGTTCTGCTTTTATGTTTCACCTTTTACGTGTATCTATTTCTTATGATGACTTTAAAGAAAACCTATTTTAGAATTTAATTTGAAGTCATCCGTTGGGTGTGTTTCTTGGGTGTTCCTGTTTCGCTTTTTTTTTCTCCTGATTTTGTGTTTTTTATCCCTGCGCGACATGTTGCAGAATTAACACTCGCCAATCTATGCGCCCAGCCCACGCTAACCGGTTGCATCGACGGCAGTGAAACTCACTAGTTGCTAGCTAATAACATAAACACTGCAGCCGTTCAGTTTCGCTCTTGGATAACTCAACCAGTAGACATTTATAATCCCAATGTTTTTCTCTTTACAAATGTGCTATTATCGTGTCTTAATTGGAAATAATTTAAAAATGCAAACAATTCATTGGAAAATGCACTTAACATTTGTAAAATTATTCCTAGGCGTGACTTAAAGGTAAATAGTTGGGTGAGATGAATTTTAAATAGGCGCCCGGTTTATCATTTCACCCACGGACAGAATTGCTTTTAATTGCTCATCATAAATGTTTCACTGCGATCAGACAGGGCGGCACTTTGCCTCGGGAGAGGGCCTCTGGTTATTTTATTTTTACCCTCTCTTTTCTTCCTCAAACTTGTCAGAAGTCAGTTGGAGGGAGAGAGAGGGGGGACGGAAGGCTGTGGGGGTGCGGTGCGTTTCTTCGCTGCCTTCCAGACCCGGATCTCCCGAGCAGGCGTCAGGAAGTGGTGCACGGCGAACCCACGGGGCCTGGGTGCATTGGGGAAGGGCAGAGGGGGAAAGGGCGCGCTACCAAAGCAGAGCACCACTTCATTACACTACTCAACGCGGGGAGAGGTCGCTGCAAATAACTCAGCCGCGCTCTATAATGGGGGCCAGCATTCATTTGTATTTGTGTGTTGGACGTTTAATTTCCCTTCCCTGTGAAACATTGTAACAGTGGGGGAACGGAAGAAGCTCCCTCTTGCATTGGGAAGTCTTGAAATCAGCGCTTGGCTTTAAAACGTCAAATTGATCTGAAGTTGAATGAATCTTTCCTGAAATATCGGTAGACTTTTTTAAATTAAATGAACAATGAATTAAAATATTTCCAAATCATTGCCCGATGATCAGAGATATAAATTAATGCTTTAACCTTAAAGTAGCTGAGTACCACTATCATGCCGCCGTGAGGGACACCATTTCATGACTTGTGGCTTTCACAATGAGATAAAATGTCAACAGCATCTGAGATTACTCCTTTAAAAAAACATATAATAAACTATTGCTCGAATGAAGAACGGATACCTAAGCGTGTATCTGCGCGATAAGTGGAATCCCAGAATGAAATTTGAGTTTCAAAAAATAGTCGATGAAGGTTATTTGCCAGAAGCCAGATATCTCCCGCCGCCCGCAGTGTTGCAACTAGCAACCGACTTCAGTGACCAGGCCGGAGTTTCTATGCATCCCTCAGTAATCCTCCTCAGTATTTACTGGCCAGAAGCATCTGAATGTTTTACTTAAACCGAAGAAATAACGTGGCGCCGTTTCAACGCGTGCACTTTTAACGATGGTGCATTATATTCGATTCGGTTTAAAACGTGTTTCCCCCCCGAAACCCTGGCTTTGCAACAACAACAAAACACACACATAATATTAACACAATCAATAACGTGTTTTATCTTTTATTTTTCTCTCGAGTAAAACCGTGGTTGAATAAGCCACAGCAAAGCAGGAGTGCAGCGATCAGAATGAGATGGCTCCGAATCAGCGCCTACATGTTTACAGCGATCTAAGAAAGTTACTGTGTTTTTATATAAACAGCGCGTACAGCCTTGTAAATTGTAACGTAGAACCTCCGGAATTAACAATGTAGAAATCCTCCATCTTTTATGGAGTCAAATGTGACACTGCTCGCAATTCATCTCCTTCTTCTGCTCCGGGCGCTCCTAAAGCTGAAATGAATGCTTTCAGAGCAGAATGAATGAAGGTGGAAAGCGCCCACAAGCAGACGCTGCTTCCTGGCCGGGTTCTCCGTGCTTTAACGCGGGGACGGCTACTTATATGGGTGCCAGGTCTACACAAACGCTGGACGCTGAAACTGCCAGACAAACCCAAACCCACCTACTTCTTGGTCAAAAACGTGCAAAAAGTCAAAGACTCTCTAACGCCATGGCTTCAGCGCCGCACTGCAAAGCTTTCACCAGTGGCCAAGTTCTTTCTACAAAGCCTCGACGTTCAGGAAGTACAAAGAATAATGTTATGCCCGATTTCCAACACTTTGCATGATGAATACGTTGCTTTTTTTTTTTTGCGGTTCTGAAGCAGTTTTTTACCCAAACACACTGGAATGAATGCAGCATGTCTTTGCAATCAGTCTTTACAGGACGGGGGAGTTTAATCTCATTCACAGTGGATCCTCTTTAACTTTTAGTTGACAATTATTTATACTTGAGTAACTCGCTTGGAAATATTCCGCAAAATCACAAATAAAGTCCACACGCGACCACGTGTATTTAAGACTTAAAAAAAGATGCGAACCGTTCGATAAAAATGAACGTCAGGAAAAATATTAATCTTTTACTGAGAACCATTCATGTTTTTAAAGGTGCGATTCGTCGACGATCTCAATGCGAGCACGAAAACACGCCAGGAGTTTTGTGAAAATGGAGACTTAAAGTAGCATTGGTTTATGCGAAAAGTTAATAGGTAAATTGTGTTTTCAATGTGGGGTGCCACTTAACTTTAGGTTTGCATTAAGCAGACATCCTCATTAAAAATTATTCTTACCAAAATACGTCGAGGTACAATCTGGATTTGAAATTAGGCAGCTAGTCAAAATTTGGATTGGGGGTTTAAAGATTGCAATGGAGTTCATTCAAATGCAATTAATACCAATGTTATTTTGCTAGATTCCAAGGCAGATTCCAGGCCTACCTGAGGTAAAGGAATTTTTCAAAACCCCATAATGCATGATTATTTCTTTTGGAAAAAAACCCGAATAGAATAGTTCGGTGGTTATCAGAAAACAAGGGAAACATGGTTGACAAAATTAACCGGACACGCCAACCAAAGGCCGCCTGGCCACAACAAACAACATTGATTTTGTTTTAACTGTCTGTACTCTGTTCAAATGTAAAGTCTCTACTGCATTTCTGCACTATTGCAGATTAACCCACTGACTGCTATTTTGGACGTTTTATGATTCCTGGAAAGTTATTTAAAAAAAACAAGCTCTAACAAGTGACCTGGGCTAACATGTCTAAAATGGTCAGAATCCACAAAAATAACTTTTACGTCAATCGCTTTGAAGATGTTCGGGCTCTTTAGAATGCGGACGATGACCAACTTCCGTCTTGACAAGATTCTGCTTTTGATCAAGTCTTAGCCTAAAAACAATCGAGTAGAATATAAAGTAAAAAAATATGCCATAAGTTAACGCTACCAATGTGCAAATGTAATATAAATTGCACGCATCTATATTAACCAAGCTGTAGACGATGAAACTGTGGACAGCGTGGAAGTGCATTTAATGCTTCCCAAAAAGTCTATATTCTGCAATTACACTACAGTACTACTTGCCAATTGGGGGGCCGTTATTGTTGTTTCCTTTGTGAATTTTAACTACAATGTGAATTGATCGGAAACGAAAGGAGATTTTTCGCTCCAAACCTTCTTGGTGCAGTTTTTAAAAAAAATCCGAGAACAGAACTTCAAATAAAATAAGAACTCTATTTGCCAGATGTTTGCTATTATCTTACGCCATTAGTGAGTGCTACAGATGCGCTAAATAAGTCGATAAAAAATAAAGATTATATTGCATAAGGTTGCAGACATTTTATCGCACGAAAGGATCAGCATTCGAAATTTCCTTCGTATTGCGAGGAAATTACACCAGTTGTTCGCTCTCTGATGCAGGCTGCTTTGGTTTAAATTTCTGCTGCCAGGTTTGAACGTGAAATAAGTATCTGAAACGATTTAAATCCAGGTCGCTGGTCAGAAAATGTGTGCTGCAGAACCGGGCAGTAATGGCAGAGTTAATGCAGCCATTTTTAAATGGGACAACTTAACAGGATTTAAGAAGCAAAACATATGTGAACACTTTCATAAATTATTCCCGTGAACTTTGGATGACCATCCGAAGAAAAACGTATGCATCCCCAATAAATATTAAAGATACAATTGCTGGGATTGTGTTTCATTTAAATCTGTTTATGTTAGGCGCGCTTTAACGCGTTTTCGATAACATACTCTGAGAGAACTTCTAAGATAATATCAGTTGTGACTTACAGGGCAATGTTATATATTTGCAGCTGCTTTAAGCAACTGTGTAGGGGAAACAGTTCGGCCGATTCTGTCCTCAAAATTAAAAACGTAATGATCTGAAGAAAGATACGGCTATTTTTCCACATTTATCTCCGAGGTTTACGCATCAATTTCCCCAACCCCCGTCTCAATTAATTATTACAGTTTAACATGCACAATGCGCTGCGTTAATAAATAACAATTTGATGAGATTATTAAACCTGGAGCTTTTGAGCCTCCCTGATTATGCCATGTGCTCTTTTGTTCTGCTTTGCACAGAAGCGCTGCAATTGAGACGACCACTGCTTTCGGGCTGACTCAGCTGAGAAAGACCGCTGGTGTGTGCAAGACTCCATCGATGACCACTCCTCTGCTGGCTTCTCTCCTTGCATTTGAACAGTCCCGCTTTTTTTTTTTAAATTCACCCCTCGCCGTCACTTTTCCCAACCTGCGTGGCGCCCGGTTTTATTTCTTAATTTAAAGAGTTCCACTGTCCCTTCTTGCGCTCCTCGTCTCTCTTTTCTCAAAGAGTTTGCAGTCGTTGGGGCCATCCCTGGCGGATCGCTGCCATCCCACGTTGTCCTCGATCCATTTTTTCCACTTCATATTATCCTGCAAATTGTCCTGCAAATCCTCCTTTAATCCCAGACTCGTTTCTCATTCTTTAAACTTTGTTCATAGATGATCTCCGCCGTCTTTTTGGTATAAATGTTGAGTTGGGGGGGAGGGGAGGGGAGGGGAGGGAGGGTGTGGGGAGGGGCGATCTACTGTGATCGCCACACTTCAGCAGAATGCATGTTGCAGAGTTATGGCCAACACGTGGAATTTCCATGTTGAGGCGAAACCTGGTGTCCTGGGACCCCTGAAAAATAATTCAATCCCTTTGCAATAAAAAAAACGCAGCCATCTCACACACGCCGCGGAACGGCAGCGACTCTCAGACACAGATGAAACAGAGAGGAGGGGGTTAAAAGTATGCAGCGGAGACTCCCCTTGCTGCACGGTTCCGATTTCAGAAAGCTCCGCTGACATAGGGAATCCCCCCCGCACCCTCCCTCCCTCCCCGCCTGTGTGTTGCAAACTCTAGTCCAGCCCCAGACTCTGGCCGCTGGCTTTTATTACCCGGCGCTGCAGAGAAGCGGGAGAGGCAACACTAAACCTGGAGGAGAGGGGTGGGCGGGTGGGGGGTGAAAGGCGCTGTAACTCAGAGGAGAGCCTCGGACGAGAGGGGAAAGAGAGGAGGGTAGAGGGGGGGGGGGGGGGGGGGAAGGAGAGGTGGGGGTGGGGGGGGGGGGGGGGGGGGGGGAGGAGAAGGAGAGGTGGGGGGGTGGCGAGGGAGAGAGAGGGGAGCGGTGGTAGAGAGAGAGGGGGGGAGGACGAGAGGAGGAGATGAAAGGCGCCTGTAACTCAGAGGGAACCTCGGACGGGAGAGAGAGAGGAGGGAGAGGGAGTAGGAGTAGATGGAGAGAGATAGAGGGAGGAGGGGAGAGATAAGTGAAGAGCCATTGAATGGGGACTGATTGCCGCGCTCGTTGCCGACTCCCAGCAGCGCTAATCTCCTCGCCCTGGCCGGGTCTGCCATTCACCCGGAGAACCGGCATCATCGGGCCCGGCCGGCCAATCGCAACGGAGCCAATTCATTTTAATCAGATCGGATTCTCATGGTAAAACCCCTGTGACAGCGGCTCAACGTATTCAATTGCAATTTACAGGCTCTCTCCCTCCAGCCCTTGTGCTATTAACTCTTCGCTTCCCTTATTTCGGTTTCCAGTCACCATGTGTTGAGCTAGCAATTGCAAAATGATTCGGATATGACAGTAGTGTTTGACCTGCCCATTCGACACTAATCGGCGGGTTGGACCTTAAAGCTTTGGCGCTTCTTAATGATTCGTGGCTATTATTCAGTATGATAAAAAAAAAAAATATTGGGGAAGAATAGCATCTGGTTAAAGGCTGCATTATGCAGTTTCCTCTGCAAATCAAACGGTGACAAAACAATTACCATTAATATTAATGATATTTTGTGCAGAACATTGGGCTTCAATTCACATTTGTTATTGAATCCAATTGAATGAGGGTCGGGTAAAGCAAATGCTGGAAACCAGAAATGAAATTTCAAGAATACAACATTGCATAGCAAGTTTAGTTTAGTTTAGTTTTGTTATTGTCACATGTACTGAGGGTGGGGACAAAGAAAAAGAAGATTACCGTTTAACGCCATTAGTGCATTAGTGATCCACGAGTGAGAGAGAGTCTAGGACCAGAGGGCACAGCCTCAGAATGAAAGGACGTACCTTTAGAATGGAAAGGAAGATTAATTTCTTTAGCCAGAGGATGGTGAATCTGGAATTCATTGTCACTGGAGGCTGTGGAGGTCAAGACATTGGGTATTTTTAAAGTGGAGATTATAGCTTCTTCATCAGTAAGGACATCAAAGGTTATGGGGAGAAGGCAGGAGAATGGGGTTGAGAGGGAAAGGTAGATCAGCCATGATCGAATGGCAGAGTAGACTCGATAAGGGGCTAATTCTGCTCCTAAGGCTTATGGTCTTTTGTTGTGACAAATATCTCAATAAGTGTGTAAATAATACAGCATAAAAGGATTGGCATTTTTTAATGTAATGCAAGCCTAGCACTGGGGCAATTGCATGGTTAAACAACGAGAAGGTGCAATGAGCAACCTGTTTGAGCCTTGGGATGAAGCTACCTCCCTGGATTTAGAGCAAGTGAGATGAGGGAATGGCGAAATATATTTCCAAGTCAGGATGTATTAGACTTGAAGCGTAACCTTCAGGCAATGGTGCTCCCTACCTCCAGTCTGAAAAGGACAACTTCTTGAGATTCTGACAGAGGGTATTCGACACAAAAAATTCATTCTGTTTCTCTTTCCACATTTATTGCCTGTCCTGCTGAGTGTTTCCAGTATTTTCTGTGTTTGCCAATGAAAACGGAACTTTTGGCACAAATGTTTCAGTTGCTGACATGTAACTTGAACATCTGTCGTTATCTAACTTGGAGAGAAGGGTACTTCCATTGAGCCAAAGTACATGCCTTGACTAGGATATCCAAACAAGAAATACTGGAAATACTTCGCAAGTCAGGTAGCATCTGTAGAGAAAGAAACAAAATTAATATTTCCACCTGATGAGCTTTTATCGGAATCCCAATTGTGTTAAGGGACGACAGATGGCACAATGGGCTAAGTGTTCGGCTGGCAACCGGAAGGTAGCTGGTTCGAATCCCGCTTGGAGTGCATACTGTCGTTGTGTCCTTGGGCAAGACACTTCACCCACCTTTGCCTGTGTGTGTCCTTGGGCAAGACACTTCACCCACCTTTGCCTGTCTGTATGGAAGTAATTGTGTGAAGCACTTTGGGGTCAATGCAAGTTGACTAAAAATGTGCTATATAAATAAAGACATTATTATTATTATTTATTATTAACTGGTATTGATGTGCGTGTAAAAAACAAAGTGCTGGAGGAACTCGGCAACTCAGGCAGAATCTGTGGGGGGAAATGGACAGATGATGTTTTGGGTTGGGACACTTCTTCAGACTGTGTTTCTGTTTATTCTGGTGAAGGAAGAAATGCAGTCACGCACATTCCCCTTAACAGAGGAGAGAACTCATCCAGATCCTTACAGCTCAGGTAACTCTCATGCATTTCTGTCCCCTGAGCACCAGTGATGGATTTAATATTCAACTAATCACCTTGATAGCTAAATGTATTTCTGTTGGAAGATTTCAGAAAGTAAATAGAGGCTACAAATACAGGCTTACATTACATTATATAAATGCCAATAATTTAATGCTGTATTAATTATACTCTTTATAAAATATTTAAAAATTGAATTTATTGTTTAATACAATTGTGTTAACTATAAACTATTAAATAGGTGTAACTCAGTGGATCAGGCAGCATCTCTGGAGAACATGGATAGGCGATGCTTCAGGTCGGGACCCTTCTTCAGATCGGTTGTGCCTACCATTCTTGTGTCTAGGAGGTTTTTTTTCTCTGTGTAGAAAAGTTTCAGAGTTTCTAGTGTGGATAGGACCCGTTGGTCAGTGTGGGCAAGTTGGGCTGAAGGGCCTGTTTCCACGCTGTAAGACTCTATGACTCTATGAGTAAGCCTGTCAGTTCACGCCAGTGGAGGGCCAGCTTTTTACCAGAGCTGAAAGCCCACTCAGAACCAGGATTACAGTCACCTGAAAACATTTCACATAGAACCCCTTATATCCAGCAGATGGAGTGGCTTTCAACGATTAAGCCTGAGCTGGCTGTGAGTCCAAATTCCAAGGATGAATAGCCACTGTTAATTCACTGTGCCACCACCTAGTCAGCTTTAGTTTAAAGATACAGGTATTAGGTAACACTAACCATGTATATCCTCATGTGGTTTGACAGGACAGTAAAATATGGATTGTTCAACAACAGAAACGAGCTAATTATAAGCAATGGATCCAATTAATTTTTGTCAGGCGGCAATTTCTGAGTTTGTAACGTGTCGGACTTACCTGGATTTTGTCAGTCCTGACTTTAATTTAACACAGGGCTCATTCGAACGAGAATGGAATTGTTATTGTCATTGCATAATAATGGTAATGAAAAGAGATATCCTCCGTATTGATGCAACAATAAGAAGACTGACAAACATATTTGTAAACTACAGGCATTCTGTGCTTCCAATTTAGTTTGCTTTATGTCTGAAGCATATTTGTCTGAACAGTTACATGTTCAAGTGTCCGTGGAGGATGGTAATTGTGTTTTCACTTATGTAGTCAACAATATCCTGTAATACAGCCTGACATACCGTATGCTCTGCATGGTTTACCATGAGTCCTTTTGCAGCCTGTATAATCAGCATTTTGATTTTAAAGATGAAGATAAATGCTAAAGTATAATCCCATAATTAAAGGTACCTGTTAGGTACTGAAATCAAAGTTTAAATTCAGTCTTATTTCCCCTTCACGATATATTTGGCAATAATCCTTATTTAGCAGAGTTTATTACTTGTTTGTAAATGATAAATAAAAGCCCACATTTGTACAATCGAATACTGCTATTTATGTAATTAAATCATAATTAGGTTATTTGGGCTCATTCTTTCTCCAGTTGGAAGAAGTTATTCCAAAGAATCCCTTTGAAATGTATTAGGAATCTATAGTCCAAGACCCATAATCAGGGCTGTCAAAAATTCTTGGAAGGGAAAGAATACTCAAGACAGGCAAAGAAGGTTTTGTTTAATGGTACAAAATGCTGGAGAATCAACGGGTGCAGTCATCTACGGAGCGAGGAATAGGCAACTTACATGATGAAACCCTTCTTTGGTTCGGCCATCCGTACGTCCTATTTCCTTCGCTCCACAGATGCTGCTGCACCCGCTGAGTTTCGCCAGCACTTTTGTCTACCTTCGATTTTCCAGCATCTGTAGTTCCTTCTTCAACGTTTTGTTTAATGGGATAGGTTTCAACAAGCAGGTTAAAACAGGAAGTAGACAAAAAATGCTGGAGAAACTCAGCAGGTTAGGCAGCATCTATGCAGAGAAGATATAGGCGACTTTTCGGGTCGAGACCCTTCATCAAACACGGACAGGTTAGCACGCAACAAAAGCTTTTAATTCTACCTCGGTACACGTGACAATAAACTGGACCAAATAAGCATCGTAAGAGAGAATGAAACCAGAAATTTTTTGGAAAGGAAGTCCAGAGCTTTAGCCCATTCCAGGAACTCAAGAATAAAATGGTATGATGACTATATAATATAGTGCCAATGGGATGCTGCATCGTTAGTTTGGCATCTTTCAGTTGAGCCATTAAGTCAAAGCCCATTCTGCCATCTCTGGAGGACATTAAAAAAATAAACCCCATTTAAGTAAGTAAGTATTAAGAAGGAACTGCAGATGCTGGAAAATCGAAGGTACACAAACATGCTGGAAACTCAGCGGGTGCAGCAGCATCTATGGAGCGAAGGAAATAGCAACGTTTCGGGCCGAACCCGAAGTCTGAGAAAGGGTTCGGGCCCGAAACGTTGACTATTTCCTTCGCTCCATAGATCTGCAGCACCCGCTGCATTTCTCCAGTATTTTTGTGTAAGTAAGTAAGTTTATTGCCAAGTATCACATAATACAAGGAATTGCCTTGGAGCTCCGCCCACAAAGTAACAACATGACATACAGTGACAGTTACGAATGACTCAGAAAACACTAAACATTAATAATAATAACATTAATATAAACACCATTCATCAAGCATGTGACCCAACAAAATAGCAGATCAAAGGGAGGCTACAGATTTTGGGCTGTTGAGTAGAGCAACTACTCGTGGATAAAAACTGTTTTTATGTCTGGCTGTGGCAGCTTTGACAGTCAGGAGTCGCCTTCCAGTGGGATGCGATTCAAAGAGTTTGTGGCCAGGTGAGGGGTCAGAGATGATCTTGCCCGCTCGCTTCCTGGCCCTTGCAGGTACAGTTCCTAATGTAGCGAAGGTTGCAGCCAACAACCTTCTCTGCTGATCGGACGATACGCTGCAGCCTCCAGATGTCATGCTTGGTGGCTGAGCCAAACCAGACCATGGTGGAGAAGGTGAGAACAGACTCTACGATGGCCGTGTAGTAATTGGACCATCATTGCCTGTGGCAGATTGTGCTTTCCTCAGCTGCAGCAGTAAGTACATCCTCTGTGTGCCTTTTTGACTGTGGAGTCGATGGTAGCCCCCCACTTAGGGTCCTTGGAGATGATGGTTCCAGGAACTTAAATGACTCACAGATGTGACTGTGTGTTGATGGTGAGTGGTGTGAGGGAGGGAGAGCTCTCCTAAAGTCTACAATCAATTCCACTGTCTTAAGAATATTGATCTCTAGGTTGTTGCTACGGCACCAGGTCGCCAGCTGTGACACTTCCTGTCTGTAGGCAGATTCCTCCACATCCTGGGTCAGTCCAATCAGGGTTGTGTCGTCCGCAAACTTGAGAAGCTTGACAGAGGTGTCTGTGGAGGTGCAGTCGTTGGTGTAGAGAGAGTAGAGGAGAGGAGAGAGTACGCAGCTTTGCGGTGCTCCTATGCTGAGTGTTTGCGCATCCGAGATGTGCTTTCCAGCCTCACATGCTGCTTCCTGTCTGTCAGGAAGCTGGTGATCCACGACTGAGGGGTTCAGGCACAGTCAACTCGGGAAGTTTGGAGTGTAGTAGCTCTGGCACAATGGTGGTGTTGAATACAGAGCTAAAATCAACAAACAGGATCCTCGCATAGGTCCCCTGGCGGTCCAGGTGCTGTAGGATGAAGTGCAGACCCAGGTTGACTGCATATCCACATATCTATTTGCCTGATATGCAAACTGCAGAGGTCCAGCAGGAGTTGTGATATTTTTCAGCTTGGACAAGCACAAGCCTTTCGAGTGTCTTCATGACTACAGAGGTCAGTGCGACAGGCCTGTAGTCATTATGACAAGTAATCCTTGCCTTTTGGGTGCAGGGACAATAGTGGAGACTTTGAAGCAGCAGGCAGGGACAGTACATGTTTGCAAGGACTGGTTAAAATTTTGACACAGAGCTAAAAAGTAGAGGGGTAACATTGTCAGATCTGGAGATATCCAGCCTTTTTTCTCCTCTGAAAAGCCTCTCCACCTCCTCTATTTTTATTGTTGATGATGGGAGTTATGTTGTGTAGCTCGGAGGGTTGGAGTGATTCAGTGTAAAGTGGTGATTGGAGGGGGGTGGGTGTAGAAGGGCCCAGTCTTTGCAGAATAAGGTCAGGCTGTGAGTGGGTGTGAAGTGTTGGTTGAGGTGGGAAATGGTCAGTCTTTTCATACTGGAGTCTTGCCTTAAGTAGGTGTGGAAGTGGTGAATGGAAGGAGAGGGTGCAGGGTCCATTCTTTGTAGGACTGGGTCTGGCTGTGTTGGTTGGGAGGGGGGAGGGGGTACCAGGGTTATGTTTTTGATTTTCAAACCTGCAGTAAAATCATTCAGGTCGTTGGTCAGCTGATGATTGTCCAGAGAGCGGGGGGCTTCCTCTTGCAGCTGTTGTTTCTTGCAAGCCTTCCAAACTGAAGAAGAGTCACTAGCTGGGAACTTGCTCCCTCAACTTCTCAGAGTACCTTCCCTTGGCAGCTCTGATTCCTCTTCTCAGTTTGTACTTGGCCTGTCTGTAGAGGTCTGCATCCCCACTCCTGAGGCCTCCTCCTTTAGACCGTCGGAGCTATCTGAGTTTTGCAGTAAACCAGGGCTTGTTGTTGTTGAACCATGTCCGGTCCCAGATGGAATGCAACTGTCCTCACAAAAGCTGACATATGATGATACAGTGTCTGTATACTCATCGAGGCTTGTGGTTGCTTCCCTGAACACATTTCAATCCGTGCAGTCAAAGCAGGATTGTAGGTTCTCGATGCCCTCGCTTGTCCACCTTTTCATTGTTCTGATCCACAGGCTTAGCAGCTTTTAGCTTCTGCCGGTAGGTTGGAAATAAGGTGAACTACAATGATCAGAGAGACCCAGACCTGCCCGGGGAACAGAGCGATATGCGTTCTTGATTGACGTGTAACAGTGATCGAGTGTTCTCTCCCCCTCTGGTGGGGCAGGTAACATGAAGTCTGTACTTTGGAAGGTCATCGGCTGAAGTTAGCTTGTTAAGTCCCCCAAAACAATGACCATGGAGTCCGGGAAGTCACTCTCTACCCTCATTACTGGTCAGCGAGTTGCGTTTGCGCCTCACGTACGCAGGCTTGGGGGGGAATGTAAACTCCAGCGAGAATAAAGGAGTTAAATTCCCTCGGTGAGTAAAAAGGGTTTGCAGTTTATAAAGAGGGATTCTAGGTTGGGAGAGCAGAAGTTTGACAGTACCGTGATGTCGCTGCACCAGTCCTGGTTGGTATAGAAGCATATTCCACCGCCTCTTGATTTCCCCGCTGCCCTCCACTTCGCGATCCGCTCTGTGAAGTTGGAAGCCAGCCAGTTTGCAGCGCGCTGTCTGGAGTCGACTCACAAAGCCAGGTCTCGGTGAAACACAGGGCAGCGACTCGAGAGAAGTCCTTGTTTGTCCGATGCAGGAGTTGCAGTTCGTCCACTTTGTTCTTGAGAAAATGTACGTTTGCCAGGAATATGCTCGGGAACGGTGTGCATGATCCTCGTCGCTGGAGTCCGGTGAGTGCTCTAGAGTGCTTCCCCACGGGTCCTCCTCCGTCTCAAGACCTTGAACGCAGCCACAGCCCCGGCGACGAGCTTGTCCAAATAATCCAGTGACTGAGAGAAATCCGGAACGATGTTTGGAGGTACCGTATGTCCGATGTTTATGAGTACCTCTCTCATGAATGTAATCTTTGTAGGGTTTTCACAGACGACACAAACGAACAAACACATACAAAACAGCAAGGAGCAGTACACTGTGGCCGCCATCATCAGCACCAGCAGCAGCAAGCAGCAGCAGCTACACTGCAAAATGCTTTAACATCAGGATGTTATAACAGATGATGCATAGCTGTTTGCTTGCTAGACAACGACACAACTGGAATGGTGGGGAGAGAAAATGGGGTTATTCAAAGGCCAGAGGTGGAACTCATATTTACAATTGCACAATGGTCAGAATCCACAGAAAATGCTTGGCGAAAATAAAATGACTTGGGTAAGTGAAGCAGGCATGTGAATAGATTTTAAATGTAGGTCTGGATCATAAGGAATTGCTGGGAGCAGAAATCATGGAGTGAGTTGAAAATGGAAAAAATGTCAAGCATTCTGACCAAACAGTTCCAACCTGATGCAGGTTTTGGCTGAAACAGGACTTTGAAGCTCCAGAACCCATCATCTGCCTGGATCATAGTATTAGTTAGAAAGGAGAGGTTGGAGTATTGTTCTCTGGACCATCAGAGGCTAAGGGATGATCTCACAGAAACATATCAAATTATGAGAGGCACAGAGAGGGGAGACAATCGGATTATTTTCCCAGCATAGAAATGTCATTGACTGAATGCATTGCTTTCAAGTTGGAGGGGCAAAGTATGAAATAAATGAGCAGGCAAGTTTTTTTGTACACAGAGAGTGATAGGTGCCGGGAATATGCTAGCAAGGTGGAGGTGGATGCAGATATGAGTGCATTAAAAGGATTTGAGTTGGGTATAGTGAAAGTGAGGGAAATGGATTGATATGGATCATGTGCAGTCAGATGGGTTTGGTTTAATTTGGCACCATGTTCATCATGCCAAGGGCCTGTTCCTATGCTGTACTGTTCTAGGTTCACTTGTTGCCACAATCCTCCCATCTCAGTTAAGCCCCTGTCCCCTTTCCTGAGTTACTCATGATTCTCCCGAGTTTTCCCCTTGCTTCAATCTCGGAGAATGTCCATTGCGAGTCGGTAGATGCGTAGGTATTTCGTAGCGGCTCGTTTATGCCAGCCGTAGGTACGCGGGGCACAGGTAAGTCTGGAACGTTTTTTCAGCATGTCACAATAAAAAATATAGCCCCGAGTACCTCGGCTGGCTATTACCGTAATTCTCCGAGTTTGAAATCAAGGGGAAACTCGGAGAATTTTGTGGTAACTCAGGAAAGTGGGACAGGGGCTTCAGCAGTCAGCAAAACAAGTCAGAAGAGACACAAAAAGCTGAAGTTTACTCAGCGGGACAGGCAGCATCTGTGGAGAGAAGAATGGATGACGTTTCAGGTTGAGACCCTCTTCAGTTCAAGTAAGAAAGCAGGATTCTGCCAAAGGTTCCAGAAATATTACCTGATTTTCATTTTATCTCAACTCAGCCTATTACCTTTTGTGTTCCATCCTGAAAAATTGGTTCCATTAATCATTCCATTCTGAAGGCAAATTCAGTTCCTAAAGTAAATGAAATGTATGCAAAGCAGTTTATATTCACTTCAGGATTTCCCATTAAAATATTAAATGCTACATATTTAAAGTATGGTGCCCATGACCAAGATAATTATATTGGTAATACAAATCCAAAGTTAAAGCAGACTTTTTAAATAGAAATTAAAGATCATTTTATCAAAATACAATGTTCTCTATCCAAAATCCACAGTTTAGATTATCATATAACAATAGCTATGGTTGAATGTTATCAATGTCTTTGGCAGATTAGTACATTAGTATGCAATAACATGTTCCCAGTGCAGAAAGGAGAGAAATGCCCTTAAAGAAGATAGACACAAAATTTGGAGGAAACTCAGCGGGACAGGCCGCATCTCTGGAGAGAAGGAATGGGTGACGTTTCGGGTCGAGACCCTTTCTTCGACTCTTTCTTTAGACCTTTCCTAGTCTGAAGAAGGGTGACCCAAAACATCGCCCATTCCTGCTATTCAGAGGAGGAGCCATCTTGGGGAACGGCTGGCTAACCAGCAGCCGCCCGTTTAATTCACTTTCCTTTTTGTAGTTTTAGTGAGTCCTGTGCTTTGTTGTTGGAGAGATAGACTATTTAATGTGGGGGGTAGGGGGTAACAATATTTCTAGATCCCTATCTGGTCGGTGAGGCAGCTTTTTCTCCGGGCTGCCCCGTGCGACCCGTCCTCGTGACCTACCAGCGGGCGTGGAGTGCCGTTCCTGGCAGGGACCCCCCAGCACCTCGGCTTCGGTGGCGGCACAGCGCTGGAGCGCTATCACGGTGCGGGAGCGGGCGATGCCTTGCCTGGTCGCCGCGCTGGATCGACGCGCTGGAGCTCTGGCGAGCTGTGACCGCCGAGATCAACACCTCCGGGCTGCGGGTCTGCGGAGCTGAGCGGGCGGCGCCGACTTTAACATCGGGAGCCTGGAGCTCCAAACCGGCGCGGCATTGGTCGGCTTCAGAAGCCGCAGGTCTCCATTTTAGGAAGCTCCGGTCCAGGTGGCCCAGCCGCTGAAGGACTCTCCCAGCGGCCGGGGGCAACAGTCACCCGGCCATAACGGCCAGGAACTTCGGGCCTCTGTAGAGGCAATAGTGGAGGCCTCAATAGGCCTGACTTTGGGAGAACTGGAGATGGGGACTGGACATTGTGCCTTCCCCCACAGTGGTAACCATTGTGGGGGGATGATTTTTTTGTGTGTAAGTGAATATGTTAGTTGTGTCCATGATGGTTGTCGGAAGGGAGAGTGGACGCTGATGCGGTTTAGCTGCCGCGCCTCTCTTCACATTGTGTTTTGATTTTTTGTCTTGGAGCGAATTCTGTCTTTAATTTGGTGTATTGGTGATGTCCTTATTATTTATTTTACTCCGACTATATGTCTCTGACGCTATTTCCACCCTTCTACAATCGATGGTTACCAACATTAAAACTAATTACTGGTACTTTTAAACTTCTATACAGTATTACATTAAGCTAGTAAATGATACTTCAATTAAGACAATTATTCAGAACTGTTCTCATGCATTTAAAACCATGGTAGGTCAACATCTTGTGCGGTAACAAATGACTATCAAAACCACATATAAACAATGTTTGGATAACTGGCAATTATTTTGGCCAAACCTATCCACTGTGACAAGAACAAATTAAGAATATTTCTCATCTTGACTGGATGCATTTCAGATCATGAAAATCCATGAAGGCTAACTAATTGGTTACAATGTATAATTGACAAGATTTTATGGAGCACTGATAATATCAACAGGTTTTAATATCTCACACTATTATACTTAGTTTCTAAAGTACATGGAGGCCAAATCACTGGGTGGATTTAAGAGAGAGTTAGATAGAGCTCTAGGGCTAGTGGAATCAAGGGATATGGGGAGAAGGCAGGCCGGGTTATTGATTGGGGACGATCAGCCCTGATCACAATGAATGGCGGTGCTGGCTCGAAGGGCCGAATGGCCTCCTCCTGCACCTATTTCTATGTTTCTATGTTTCTAAAACCAAACTGGCATTTATTAACATTTTATGAATTTGGTTGTATTTCAAAAGCCAAGGCCTGGAACGCCACCTATTCCTTTTCTCCAGTGATGCGATCTGACCCACTGAGTCACTCCAGATTTTTGTGTCTATCTTCAGCTTGATGGAGTATTTCTGAGCACCGTTGCACCAGGCAAGCTGATGCAACCAGAATGTCAAAAATAGGTTGGAAACTGCATGGAGATTTTCTTTGTTCAACTGTTTTAGTTTAGTTAAGTTTAATTTAGAGATACAACACAGAAACAGACCCGTTGGCCCACCGGGTCCGTGTTGACCAGCAATCCCCGCATATTAATATCAACCTACACACACTAGGGACAATGTTTACAATTACCAAGTCAATTTACCTACATACCTGTACATCTTTGGAGTTTAGGTTGGGCATTGTTGAAACTTTAACATCCTAATGGTGACTATGCATTGGTATCAATTGGTTACTTTCAGGTAGATAGACACAAAATACTGGAGTAATTCAGAGGGACAGGCAGCATCTCTGGAGAATGTGTCACCCATTCCTTCTCTCCAGTGATGCTGCCAGTCCCGCTGAGTTGCTGCAGTATTTTGAGTCTGTCATCAGTGAAAACCAACATCTGCAGTTCCTTCCTATACATTTTATTTACTTTCAAGTTTTCTTTTTGAACTAATTCAAAATGTTATTGACGGCATGAAACCAGTGGTCATTAAACTTTATTCTAGCCGAACAAAACGTTAACTAAAAAAATTGGATCTTGACCCAAAACGTCACCCGTTCCTGCTCTCCCCCACGCCGGGTCCTCCTTTGTTCCTTCCCTCAGCAGCGGCTTCCTCACTCCCCACGTGTTCGTCCTCGTCCATCGGTCGTCACCATCATCGGCCGCCACGCCACGCCGACCTCTCCACTAACGGTGCCGGCTCCTCTCCAGATGCCCCCGTGGCGCCCACCCCGGTCCCAGTCGTGGGCTCCGCAGATCTGCGAGGTCCGGGCACTGACCCACGAGTTTCCACTTCTGGCCCGCGAAGCTCCAACCCGTGAGGTCCGAGCCGCGAGGCTCCACAGATGGTCCACGAGTCCCAGGCCACGTGGCTCCGGCCTCGGCTCCTCAGCGGCAGCGGCAGCACCTCCAGAAGGCGTCCGAGAAAGGAACTAAACTCATGCAGGCAAATGAAGTGTGCCCCAAATACTCCTGACCCCAGGCTTGTAACTGGTGGAAAAACCTCAGTGTGTCTGGAGATGTTACACAACACAGGATTCTCAGCACAGACCTGTTCTTGTAGCCACAATATGTAGTTGTCTCTCCATTTTCATTTCTTATCATTTTTGTCTTTCAGAATGTCATTGGTGGGAGATTTAGAAATGGCGTTGTTTTAGCAATGGTTAACATTCTGTCTCTGACAAACATTCTCTTGTCAGAGATGATTATTGCCGTACACTTAAGTAGCACTTTGGTAATTATGCTTGAATGTTGTCTAATTCTCTCTGCCTGCGGGCATGTAGTACTTTACTCTTTGATGAGCTGGTGCTAGAATCAAATCAAATACCATCATCAGTGGTCATCTCCTCGTCTGACCTCATGATTGAAAGGCCAAATATTTGGCCGCAGAAAATGACCATCGCAGCTGAGGATCTCCATTGATTCACTTCATTTAAATGCCTCTACTACTGGAGTGCTTTACCCTAGATGCCCACAGATTTGTTTCAGTTTAACGAGGGCCCTTTGAAAATGCACTCAGTCAGATGTTGACGATGTCAGGGACAGGCACTTGCAGGTCATTGAGATTTAGCTCTTCAGTACATAGAATAAAGATAGATCGATTGTTGATTAGTACGGGTGTCAGGGGTTATGGGAGGAAGGCAGAAGAATGGGGTTGAGTGGGAGAGATAGATCAGCCATGATTGAATGGCGGAGTAAACTTGATGGGCTGAATGGCCTAATTTGAAACTTAGAAAATAGGTGCAGGAGTAGACCAACCGGCCCTTCGAGCCAGCAGCACCATTCAATATGATCATGGCTAATCATCCAAAATCAGTTCCTGCTTTCTCCCCATATCCCTTGATTCCTTAATTCTGCTCCTATCACTTATAAAACTGAAGCAGTGTGGTCCTGGCAACCCCATGATGGGTGTTGGTGAGCAGGTTATTGGTGTTCAAGTGCCAAAGTTAACGACAACTGCCAAAGCCTTTCTAATAATTGACGAAAGACAAATTAGTAAGTAATTAGCCAAAATGGATTTGTTCCATTTTTTTACAAAGTGGACATCCTCTGTATTGTGTAGATGCCGATGTGGGAAGTGTTTTGGTACATTTGGCTGGGGATGCAGCAACCTCTGGAGGACCAAGTGCTGGCCGATCTCATACTGTTTGCCTTATTCAATGTTCTCTGTCTTTGAATGATGTCGTGTGGAGGGAAGAGAACTGGCTGAAGACTGGCATCACTGATGGTGGCATCTCAGGAGGAGGTTGAGATAAATGATCCAGTGGCATTTATAGTTGAGGATAGTTGCAAATGTTTCAGCCTTATCTCCAGCACTGACATACAACATTGTTCCAGATAGAGGCGTGCTTGGTACTTCTTCCTCCTGTTAGTTGCTTAATTGCCAACCACTATTCACAACTAGATATACTAGAACGGTTTTGGCCCGAAACGTTATCTATTTCCTTCGCTCCATAGATGCTGCTGCACCCGCTGAGTTTCTCCAGCATTTTTGTGCACCTTCGATTTTCCAGCATCTGCAGTTCCTTCTTGAACACCTCCTCTGTGTCCCACAGTTCTGATCTCACTCCCCCTCTCCCCAGATGGAACAAGGATAGAGTTCTCCTGGTCTTTATTGATCACCTTATCAACCTTTGCATCCAACACATTATTCTCCAACATTTCTGCATTATCAACATGATCCCACCACCAGTTACAACTTCCTATCCCTACACTTATCCATTTTCCGCAGAGAACACTCCCTCCATAACTCCTGACTTTACTCATTCCTTCCCTCCCAAAGTGTCCCGTCCCCAGCTATTTTACCTCGGAGTCACGTGATTCAATCATCTCGCATGTTCTTCAACACTTCAGTAAATTTCAATACCTGGACCCTCAATGTCTTGTATTTACCCAGTCCCTTTACACTTCTATCTCCCACAGGGAAGGTCACAAGGTGACACAGTGGTGCAGCAGTAGAGTTGCTGCCTTACAGCGCCAAAGCCCAGGGTTCGATCTTGACCAGGTGCTGTCTGTAAGGAGTTTGTACATTCTCCCGGTGACCGCGTGGGTTTTCTCCGGGTGTTCGGGTTTACTCCCACATTCCAAAGACATGCAGGTTTGTAGGTTAATTGGCTTCTGTAAATTGCCCCCAGCAGTGCAGGTGTGATCTCTGGTCAGCGTGGACTCAGTGGGCCAATGAGTCTGTTTCCAAGCTGTATCTCTAATGTGTGGGCCCTTTCTTGAAGTTCCCCACTTTTATTGCTCTCCTCCACCCGATGGAACACGTTCTCACACACTACAACGTCTCTTATGACTCCACACTTTCTTCAAGTGGGCACTTTCATGGGTTCCAGTAATGCCTGTATTTTGTTCGTCACACCCTTCAGTCATTCTTGCAAACGTACACTGGCACCATCCACCATCCACGTGTGTGACGTTCCCCCGCAGCGGCAAGTTTAAAAGCCGGAACCTGCAGGTAAGAGATACTCTGCGGGCTTTTTTGTTGTTCCCATACTGTTTTACAGGTGGGGAGTCAATGGACAAGTCCAAGAAAACGACGAGGGCTGCGACAAAGCTGGCGGGGGAGGACCGCGGAGTTGCGGGCAGCCAGCAGCGGCCAACGGCACATGAATCACCCGTAATGGGAACAGCTGTGCCTAACTTCGCCCCCGCACCGGCCAGATCTACACCGCGGCCGGGCGGTAAGGCAAAACAAAAATCCAACAGAGTCGTTGATTCGGACGAGTCCGACTTCGAGCAGCCGCGAGCGGCCAGCGATCGTGAGCGCTGGAGCCGGATGGAGCGGCTTATGGAGCAAATGCTCCAACGTGACAGGCTCCGGGAGATGGAGTCCAGTCACCATGGGCAATTTATCACACCCACAGCAGCACCTCTTGTAGGGCTGCACAGTGCATCTCCCTCGTCAGAGGGGAGTACTGGGGGTCAATTCTGGGCTGATCCTGAAGAGGGGTTTGCAGAACAGAAATCAAGTGTGCAAGGGGTGCAGGAAGATGAAAATCTACTGGACATGGTGTCCAACTTCATACAGCCTGACCAGACTGGCCGAAACCTGGAACAGAAACTAGCTGCCTGTATTGATTATATGTCCATTAACCAGCTACAGGAACAGGCTGTGATGGACACCACGGCAAGACACTTGGCACCGGGTAACTGTATATCCCTGAATGTTCCTGTTGTAAATAATTGCATATGGAAACATGTCGGAGCAGGAGTTAGAGGCCTGGATGTCAAACTCCAAAAAGTACTAAAGCTTCTAACAGCGGGAATAACAGCTTTCGCCCGCACAGTAGATGAGAAGGAGATGTCGCAGGATCAACAGGATGCATTGGCACTGCTTTGCAATACACAATACAAAATAAACAGCATCAGCAAAAGTGCCATCCGACCTGCTTTAAACCCGAAATTCGCAGGTCTGTGCAAACCTGGAAACACAAAACCACCAATTTCACTATTTGGAGGAAACCTATCCAAGCAAGTCAAGGAGCTCGATGAGGAGGCAAAAACCCTGGGGCTCATAAAAGCGACATCATCAAGAACCTACTACGGCCATAAACAGCACCCTTATGCACCCACCAATAGAACAAGACAAACTGGTGAAAGCTCAAAGGCCAGGTACACCGAACATCGGTCTTTTTTAGACCATGGCCCAGACCGGCCTTCGTGGAAGATGCGCAAACCCCCAACACCAACACAACCACAAATCCAGACACCGGCGCCTCAACCTCCACGAAGGATTTACAAAAAGAAGTAAACCTGCCACTGGTAACCATGGAGGTAGGTGGGTCTGGTTCCTTACCAATTGCAGGGAGTATGGAGGTTGGTGGGAGATTACACTTCTTTCTGGATGCATGGAGTATGTTAACTACAGACACTTATATTTTAAGCAGTATCCAGGGATATACCATAGAATTTATTCACAAATATAGCCCTCCAGTTCAGCATGTACCGAACCGAATGTTCGTACTTTCAGGTAAAGAAAAATCAGAAGCACATGCTGAACTGGAGCGGCTTTACGCAAAAGGGGCAATTGAAAAAACCCAACACGAATCGCTGGAATTTGTGTCTAATATCTTTACCAAAAACAAAAAAGATGGTGGTTGTCGCATCATCATAGATTTGACCAATTTGAATACATTTGTACAATATATTCATTTCAAAATGGAAACCTTTGTTACTGCTAAACAATTGATTTCCAAAGGTTACTTCATGGCTAGCATCGATTTAAAAGATGCTTACTATTCAGTGCCTATACGAGGTGATCACAGATGTTATTTAAAATTCAACTGGATGGGACAGCACTGGCAGTATAGAGCGCTACCAAATGGGTTAACATCAGCATCCAGGCTGTTCACTAAAATTTTGAAACCAGCCCTAGCGTTTCTGCGGAAACAAAAACACATGGTCATGGCATATCTAGATGATATACTTATTGTGGGCAAAACTTTGGAATTGGCCAAACAAACTGTAACAGCCAAAAAACAATTATTTGAAAAACTGGGGTTTATCATCCATCCAGTTAAATCTAAATTAACGCCTTCCACCACAATGGATTATTTGGGGTTCACCATTGACTCAGTTCACATGTCCAAAGGAAAAAGCTATAGTCTTAATAGAGGCTTGCTATAACCTCATTGACATCAGTAAACCATCCATCAGATTGGTAGCAAGAGTAATTGTCAAAATGGTGGCTGCTTTTCCAGGCACACAATTCAGACCTTTACATTACCAAAATTTACAGAGGGCGAAAATACGAGCACTCAAAATTAATGCTGGTCATTTTGACAGACCAATGAAGCTACCAATCGAAGCTATAATGGAACTAAAATGGTGAAAAGATAATATTCGGCATTGTTCCAATCCAATCATTATCAGCAACCCTTCTATGGTGCTACAAACTGATGCCAATGCACTTGGTTGGGGTGCTACCAATTCCATCTCCAGCTGTGGAGGTAGATGGAATGCACAGGAGGCGTCATTATTACAAACACTGGGCATAAACTACCTGGAAATGTTGGGTGCATTCCATGGCCTAAAGTCATATTGTTCTGGGTGTCACCAGCATGTTAGACTACAGATTGACAATACCACCGTGGTAGCATATATCAACCACATGGGTGGAAACAAATCGACATCATGTGACAATCTGGCCAATACAATTTGGCAATGGTGTATCCAGAGAAATATTTGGATATCAGCTACTTACCTACCAGGTAAACTAAATTCAGTGGCAGACACCAGGTCACGCAAATTTAATGAAAACACCGAATGGATGTTGGATAAAAAAGTATTTGCTGATATTACAGCACGGTACGGAAAACCAGATATCGATCTATTCGCATCCAGACTTAATCATCAGTTATCAAACTATGTTTCATGGGAACCAGACCCTGGGGCAGCGGCGACTGATGCATTTTCGCTGCATTGGGGGGAAATTGTTTATTTATGCATTCCCTCCTTTCTGCCTCATCAGTCGGATATTAAGGAAAATACAGCAAGACTCTGCGTCTGGTATTTTGGTAGTACCCGATTGGCCTACTCAACCATGGTTCCCTGTGATACTCGACATGGTATTAGAATCATGCATCACCATCCTGAATAGACCAGATTTATTGGTTCATCCCGTAACAAGGGAAAGCCACCCATGTCATAACTATATGAACTTATTAATTTGTAGAGTCTAAAAGTACCTCTACTGCAACTGGGACTGACGGACCGAACAGTGAACATTATTTCAGCGGCCCACAGACAGTCCACCAAAAAACAGTATCTGGTATACATCAGGAAATGGGAGATATATTGTCACAGAAACAACATCACCTACAGATCAATGAACATCCCGTCTGTTCTGGAATTCCTGGCAGGCCTCCATTATGATGAGGGGCTCAGTTATAGTGCCATCAACTGCGCCAGAAGTACCCTGTCAACATATCTATTGGCAAGGAACAGAGCGTCATTCTGTTGGGACTCACCCCCTGGTAACAAAACTTATGAGGGGAATTTTTAATATCAATCCCCCAAGAACCAGGTACCCTCAAATATGGGATGTGAGTATTGTCCTGACTATGCTAAGGAATTGGTCTCCAGCAACAGCTCTGTCCCTACAAAGACTGACACTGAAAACAGTCATGCTGATGGCTTTGGTCACGGCACAAAGGGTACAGTCGTTACATAAATTAAGACTGGACAACATGACCTCTTCATCTGGGAATATAACGTTTTATATTTATGAATTAGTCAAGCAGAACAGACAGGGGTCAGCAGACCTCAATATAGAATTCAGGGCTTACCCGACAGATGATCATATCTGTATAGTAAGACATTTATTGTTATATATGGAGAACACGGAAATCATCAGAGGCAATGAGATGGCACTACTAATCAGCCACAAGCAACCACACAAAAAAAGTGACGGTCCAGACCATCTCAAGATGGCTGAAACAGGTTCTAATAAAGGCTGGGGTGGATACTAACATTTTAAAATCTCATTCCACCAGGGCTGCAGCTAAATCGGCAGCTATGCAGTTGGATGTACCGATGGACCAAATCCTCAAGACAGCAGGATGGTCAAGGGAGAAAACATTCCAACTATTTTATCATAAACCAGTAATTAAACCTGGAACGTTTGCAGAAACAATTTTAAGTTCTGTAATATAATTTCACCCCATAAATAGGGGCTATAATTTTGTGTTAATAAATTTATCATGGATTTCAATGTCGGATTCATGTCTAATCATGTTAACACAAATTCCTCCCACAGTCATTAAGGCAGATGTGATGCATGGACTCGTTTCCACGGCATGAAATCACAGAGCTTTGAAATCTTCACGTAGTCACTCACGTGACTCCGAAGTAAAATAGTAAGATTAAACGAGAACTTACCAGTTTGAAGTTTGATCGTTATTTTATAAGGAGTACGTTGAGGGAATACGTGCCCTCCGCTCCCACCCTTGATCATATACTCAACTGGTATCTTCTTCTCTAATCTTACTATGTTCAGTCATTACAGTTATCTGTGATTTCACACCGCTGCTTTGAAGAATGACACGCATGCGTCCTGGCGGGGTTCTTCACGTATTCCCTCAATGTACTCCTCATAAAATAATGATCAAACTTCGAACTGGTAAGTTCTCGTTTAATCTTACTATTTTCCCTGCAACCCCAGGTGACTTAACACCTCTCCTTCTGCCTCTTCCCTCATATACATTCATGGACCCCAGGAGTCCTTCCACGTGATACAGAGGTTCACATGCAACTCCACTAACCCCATCTACTACCAGAATGCCACACACAAACTGGAGGAACATCATCTTGTATTCTACTTAGCTACTTTTCAACCCAATAGTTTGTAGGTAACTACCTACAAACACAACCCTCCTCCCTCATCAATTTTCCCACTTTCCCCTCGACTTCTGCCAGGTACATTCCTTCCTCCAGCGTCACATTACAAGAATCTTCTATCCCCCTCTCCTTTTCTCAAACTTTTTATCATTTCATCTCTGACCTTTGTCCAACCATTTGCTACACCCCCCTCCATATAACCATATAACCATATAACAATTACAGCACGGAAACAGGCCATCTCGACCCTTCTAGTCCGTGCTGAACACATAATCTCCCCTAGTCCCATATACCTGCGCTCAGACCATAACCCTCCATTCCTTTCCCATCCATATAACTATCCAATTTATTTTTAAATGATAAAAACGAACCTGCCTCCACCACCTTCACTGAAAGCTCATTCCACACAGCTACCACTCTCTGAGTAAAGAAGTTCCCCCTCATGTTACCCCTAAACTTCAGTCCCTTAATTCTCAAGTCATGTCCCCTTGTTTGAATCTTCCCTACTCTCAGTGGGAAAAGCTTTTCCACGTCAACTCTGTCTATCCCTCTCATCATTTTAAAAACCTCTATCAAGTCCCCCCTTAACCTTCTGTGCTCCAAAGAATAAAGCCCTAACTTGTTCAACCTTTCTCTGTAACTTAGTTGCTGAAACCCAGGCAACATTCTAGTAAATCTAGCAACATTCTAGTAAATCTGGCAACATTCTAGTAAATCATTATTCTCTCTGCACACCCTCACCTTCTCTGCACACCCCCTCCCCCCTCACCCTCTATGCACCCCCCTCACCTTCTATACACCCCCCTCACCCTCTGTGCCCCCCCTCACCCTCTATACACACCACCCCTCACCCTCTGTGCACCCCCTCACCCTCAATGCACCCCCTCACCTTCTATACACCCCTCACCCTCTGTGCCCCCACACCCTCTATACACCCCCTCCCCCTCACCCTCTGTGCACCCCCCTCACCATCTATGTACCCCCCCTCACCCTCTATACACCCCCCCACCCTCTGTGCCCCCCACTCACCCTCTATAAACCCCCTCCCCCCTCACCCTCTATGCACCCCCCCCCTCACCCTCTATGCACCCCCCCCTCACCCTTTATACACCCCCCCCCCCTCACCTGCTGTGCACCCCTGAGGAATGTTGCTTTACAGGACAATCCACATGTCCAAGGAAGGTGATGGCTGGAGGCATGCAGCAACCTGGGGCTTGTCTGGATCGGGCAATGCTCGTAAGGCATAGGTAGAGTGGATGTGGAAAGGATGTTTCCACTGGTGGGAGAGTCTAGGACCAGAGGTCATAGCCTCAGAATTAAATGCGGCCTGACCAGCACCTTATAGAGCCTCAGCATTATATCTCTAGTTTTGTGTACAAGCCCTCTCAATTTAATTCTATCATTGCTTTTGCGTTCCTTACTACTGATTCGACTTGCAGAGTGCTTTTTGGGAATACTGAACCAGCACTCCCAAGTCCCTTTGCTCCTCCGATTTCTGGATTCTCTCCGCATTTACAAATAATCTACGCCCTTATTCCTACTGCCAAAATACATGACTCCACACTTTGCTGCACTATATTCCATCTATATTCCATCTGCCACTGTTCTTCCCACTCTCCCAACCTGTCCTAGTTCTGCTTTCTCTACACAACCTGCCCCTCCACCTTTTTTCGTATCATCTGCAAACTTGGCCACTTAGCCTTCAAACCCCTCATCCAAATCATTAATATACAATGAACATTTGTATTACATCTGAATAGAATATTGTATGCAATGCAGACTTTCCTCATCGAGTATTCTTGGTCACATCAGCAAGTCCTTTGAGATCCTGCCAACTATGTGAAATCTTTACTTCAGGGCAATACACTCTCTCCAATGTCAAACGAGTGTAAATGTAAATTTTTCCAATTTACATTATATGACTCAACAAAGGTCAAGTGGTTCATTTACAACAAAGCGTAAAAAAATTAACATAACTTAAATTGGTCTGTGAATGGTTTAACTTAGAGTCAATAAGAAATTGCCACACTGGGATACAAAAATATTTTATCATTCATGCGGCAATCTATGGAGAAAATGAATTCACATTCCATGCAAAACTATAAAGGTGGAGTTAAAGGGGAAGTGAGTACAGGAAAATTTACAAAAGACTCCCAAATTAATGGGAAGGAAAGTTCGAGAAGGGATAAGAGAGTAAGGTCAGGACCAATTGCGAGCGGTGCGAGAGGGGAGGTGAATAGCGAGGTCAAAGTGTTGTATATGAATGTGCAAAGAAATAAAGTGGACGAGCTTGATGCTCAGTTAGAAATTGGCAAGTTTGATGTTGTGGGACTTACAGAGACATGGCTGCAAGAGGGCCAGAGCTGGGAACTGAATATTCATGGTTAAACATCCTATCGAAAAGACAGATAGGTGGGCAGAGGGGGTGGGGTAGCTCTGTTGGTGAGGAATGAAATTCAGTCCCTCGCAAGGGGTGACATTGAAACAGGATATTTGGAGTCAGTATGGATAGAACTAAGGAATTGTAATGCCTCTGTCCCACTTAGGAAACCTGAACGGAAACCTCTGGAGACTTTGCGCCCCACCCAAGTTTTCCGTGCAGTTCCCGGAGGTTTTCGTCAGTCTCCCTACCTGCTTCCACTACCTGCAACCTCCGGCAACCAGCTGCAATCTCCGGGAACCGCCGGAAACCTTGGGTGGGGCGCAAAGTCTCCAGAGGTTTCCGTTCAGGTTTCCTAAGTGGGACAGGGGCTTTAGGGTAAAAAGACCACAATGGGACTTATCTACTGGCCCCCAAACAGTAGCCTGGATATAGGGTGCAATTTGAATCAGGAGTTAAAATTGGCATGTAGTAAAGGTAATACTACAGTTGTTATGGGATATTTCAACATGCAGGTAGACTGGGAAAATCCGGTTACATAGATACATAGAAAATAGGTGCAGAAGTAGGCCATTCGGCCCTTCGAGCCTGCACCGCCATTCAATATGATCATGGCTGATCATCCAACTCAGTATCCAGAAGGTCATCAACCCAGCGGCTGTGAGGCTCAAGTTGCCTCGTTCCATGCGGGTCCATCCTACGTTCCACGTGTCCAGAGTAAAGCCAGTCCGGGAGAGCTCCCTGGTCCCTGCAGTCCCTCCTCCTCGTCTCATCGACGGAGGCCCCGCCTTTACGGTGCACCGCCTCCTGCGCTCCCGCCATCGCGGAAGGGGTCTCCAATACCTGGTCGATTGGGAGGGTTACGGTCCAGAGGAGAGGTCCTGGGTTCCTGCTCGACACATCCTGGACGCCTCCCTCATCAGGGCGTTTCACCGGCGTCATACCGACCAGCCGTCCAAGTCCGCCACTCCTAGAGGGGTCGCCGCCCCTGAGACTCTGTCCCCTCTTCCGTCTGAGGTGCCCAGTGACAACGAGACAGATCTTTCCTCTGATGCTATGGAGGAGGATGCGGACATGGATGTCTCGGACGAATATTAGCCCTCCTCCAGTCCCCCTCCTCCCACCCAACTCTGCGTGGGATTGGGTTTATTTTCTTTATTGTTTTTTGTTTTTGTTTTGGTACGTCAGGAGCCGTCCCTTGAGGGGGGGGGGGTTCTGTCACAGTCTGCCCTCTCCTCATTCTCATCCACTTCACCTCCAAGTACTTTTCCACCGGTCCCTCCTTCTCCTCACCTGCCTGCCTGCCACTCCCCTCTCATCAGCCCAACTCTCCTCACCTGTGACACTCAGTTGCCTCTGATCACCAATTAACCCGGTATATAGACTCTCCTCACCGTTCACATAGTGCCAGATTGTTCTCAGCATTCATGCAAGACTCTCCAGCGATTTCCCAACTGCCTACACGGATTCGATCCTGCCTGCCCCTCTTCGGAACCCTCGCTCAATCCTGAGCCTCTGTGTGAGTACGGTGTACCCATTCCTGTGTTACTACTCTGTGTTACAGTATCGTAATAAAGTTCATTACCAACTATACCTGCCTGATTCTGTGCTGCTATTGGGTCCAAGCTATACCCGTTACAAGGAGAGGGAAACATAGAAACATAGAAATTAAGTGCAGGAGTCGGCCATTCGGCCCTTCGAGCCTGCACCACCATTCAATATGATCATGGCTGATCATCCAACTCAGTATCCTGTACCTGCCTTCTCTCCATACCCCCTGATCCCTTTAGCCACAAGGGCCACATCTAACTCCCTCTTAAATATAGCCAATGAACTGGCCTCAACTACCCTCTGTGGCAGAGAGTTCCAGAGATTCACCACTCTCTGTGTGAAAAAGTTTCTTCTCATCTCGGTCCTAAAGGATTTCCCCCTTATCCTTAAGCTGTGACCCCTTGTCCTGGTTGGTACTGGACCCCAAGATAGGGAGTTTGTGGAGTGCCTCTGTGATAGATTCTAAGAGTAGCTTGTACTGGAGCCTACCAGGGAGAAGGCAATTCTGGATTTAGTGTTATCTAATGAACCGGATTTGATAAAGGCACAAGGCTAAGGAGCCATTAGGGGTAGTGACCATAATATGGTCAGGTTCAATTTACAATTGGAGAGGGAGAAGGGTAAATCGGAGGTGTCAGTGCTACAGTTGAATAAACTGTATGGAGCCATGAGGGAGGAGCTGAACAAAGTTGACTGGAAAGATACACTAGCAGGGATGACAGTGGAACAACAAAAGTAGGTATTTCTGGGAATAATACAGAATTGCCCGATCAGTTCATTCCAAAGAGGAAGAAAGATTCCAAAGAGAGTAAGGGGCAACCATAGCTGACAAGGGACGTCAGGGACAGTATAAAAATAAAAGAGAAGAAGTACAACGTAGCAAACATAAGCGGGAAGCAAGAGGATTGGGTAATGTTTAAAGAGCAACAGAAGTTAACTGAAAAGCCAATACGGGGAGAAAAGATGAGGTACGAAGGTAAGCTAGCCAAGAATATAAAGGAGGATAGGAAAAAATTAGTTAAGACCAAAGTTGGACCCTTGAAGACTGAAAGTGGTGAATTTATTATGGGAAACAAGGAAATGGCAGATGAGTTGAATAGGTACTTTTTATCCGTGTTCATTAAGGAGGACACAAACAATCTTCCTGATGTACTAATAGCCAGAGGATCTGGGGTGACGGACGAACTGAAGGAAATCCACATTAGGCAGGAAATGGTGTTGGGTAGACTGATGGGACTGAAGGCTGATAAATCCTCAAGGCCTGATGGTCTGCATCCCAGGGAACTTAAGGAAGTTGCTCTATAAATCATGGACGCATTGGTGATCATTTCCAATGTTCTATAGATTCAAGATCAGTTCCTGTGGATTGGAGGGTTGCTAATGTTATCCCACATTTTAGGAAAGGCGGGAGAGAAAAAACAGGGAATTATAGACCAGTTAGCGTGCCATCGGTGGTGGGGAAGATGCTAGAGTCAATCATAAAAGATGAGATAGCAGCACATTTGGATAGCAGTAACAGGATCGGTCCGAGTCAGCATGGATTTATGAAGGGGAAATCATGCTTGACTAATCTTCTGGAATTTTTTGAGGATGTAAGTGGGAAAATGGACAAGGGGGAGCCAGTGGATGTAGTGTACCTGGACTTTCAGAAAGCATTTAATAAGGTCCCACATCAGAGATTAGTGAGCAAAATTAGGGCACATGGTATTGGGGGTAGGGTGATGACATGGATACAAAATTGGTTGGCAGACAGGAAACAAAGAGTAGGGATTAACGGGTCCCTTTCAGAATGGCAGGCAGTGACCAGTGGAGTACCGCAAGGCTCGGTGCTGGAATCACAGCTGTTTACAATATACACCGATGATTTAGATGAAGGGATTCAAAGTAACATTAGCAAATTCGCAGATGACACAAAGCTGGGTGGCAGTGTGAACTGTGAGGAGGATGCTATGAGAATGCATGGCGACTTGCACAGGGTGGGGGAGTGGGCAGATGCATGGCAAATGCAGTTTAATGTGGATAAGTGTGAGATAAATAAATAAACAGGAAGGCAGATTATTATCTAAATGGTGTCAAATTGGGAAAAGGGGAAGTAAAACGGGATCTGGGGTCCTTGTTCATCAGTCAATGAAAGTAAGCATGCAGGTACAGCAGACAGTGAAGAAAGCAAATGGCATGCTGGCCTTCATAACAAGAGGAGTTGAGTATAGGAGCAAAGAGGTCCTTCTGCACTTGTATAGGGCCCTAGTGAGACCACACCTGGAGTATTGTGTGCAGTTTTGGTCCCCTAATTTGAGGAAGGACATTTTTGCTATTGAGGGAGTTCAACGTAGGTTTACAAGGTTAATTCCTGGGATGGCGGGACTGTCATATGCTGAGAGAATGGAGCGGCTGGGCTTGTATACTCTGAAGTTTAGAAGGATGAGAGGATATCTTCTTGAAACATATAAGATTTTTAAGGGTTTGGACATGCTAGAGGCATGAAACATGTTCCCGATGTTGGGGGAGTCCAGAACCAGGGGCCACCGTTTAAGAATAAGGGGTAAGCCATTTAGAACAGAGATGAGGAAACACTTTTTCACTTTCGAGAGATAGGGCTCTTAAAGATAGAGGAGTCAGGGGATATGGGGAGAAGGCAGGAACGGGGTACTGATTGGGGATGATCAGCCATGATCACATTGAATGGCCAAATGGCCTACTCCTGCAATTATTGTCTATTGTCTATTGTTCCCCACAGATGCTGCCTGGCCCACTGAGTTACTCCAGCACTCTGTGAAACGTCGCCTATCCATGTTCTCCATAGATCCATTCTGTTTGCACCTGTTGTTATTGAGGGAGTGCAGCATAGGTTTACAAGGTTAACAAGGTCTATTGTTTGATGGAATCTTTACTCATAACAATAACATACATGTGACCAATTTGGTTGTTTAAATAGTTTCTTTGTAATATTCAATGCGTGGTGAAATGTTATAGGTACCTACTTTCACATAAATACAATTATGGACCGGTTCCCCACTGTTCAATGGTCATATTAATCATGTGAGGGAATCAGTGAGCAGCCTATATGTGAAAACTAAACCTCACAGCCTGCATGAACATAGCAATATCCTACAGCCATGAAATGGAGGATTGGGTGAGCTGATGTAATGGTATTATTTCTTTAATGGGATTCTCATGGTCCCAGAGGCCTCCACGCCAGGAGCAATGGAACAGTAATGTCATAAAGCAGTGGTTGTGCATTGAAAATTCACTTGGTTGAAAGCAAACTCAATGCTAGCATTTATTTCAAGAGGGCTTGTATACAAAAGGCGCTGGCATGGGCAGAAAACCCGGGTGGGCCAGAGGGGACATGCCCCCTCCATGTTTTGAGAGGTGGGGGACATCACCCCAAGTTTTTGTGATCCCGATTTTAAAATCTCCGCTTTCCGCGAGGCAGTGGGAGTGGGACTGATGATCGAGGGCGCGATGATTGTAGGAGGGAGGTGTCGGGGGGGGGGGGTTGGGACTCAGGATAGAGCGCGGTGATTGGAGGAGGGAGACGTGGCACAGACCTGCTCCTCATCCGCAGGCAGTATCGATCCCGGCCGGGTCTCCGACGCTGTCCCGAGTGTCCCGCCCCCACGGGTGGTCAGAGAGGTTGGCAGTCAGACGCGAGCTGTGCCCCCAGGCCCACAGCCAGCGCAGAGAAACAGCCCTAAACCCAACTCAACTCTGCCTGTCCCGCCAGGTGAACCTGCCTGGACTTGCGGGAAATATGGCCAGCGCGGAGAAGCAGCGCTGGTGTCCCGTCAATCCAGACAGGGTGAGTTAACCGGGTGAGACAGGCAGAGTTGAGCTGCATTTAGCGCTGGATTGAGCCTCCGAAGCCTCACACGTGTGTGTGTGGATGTGCGCATGCGCGCGTGGCCGCCAAAAATTGTGTTCCCTGCCCCCCCCAAGTTTTGATAGTGAGTTCCGCTCATGGGCGCTGGTTTTGGAATATTGTGAGCAATTTTGGGCACCATATCTGAGGAAGGATGTTCTGGCTCTGGAGAGGGTCCAGGGGAGGTTTACAAGAATGATCCCAGGAATGAGTAGGTTATCCTATGATGGGCATTTATCAGCACTGGGCCTGTACTCAATGGAGTTTCGAAGAATGAGGGGGGACCTCATTGAAACATATAAAATAGTGAAAGGCTGAGATAGAGTGGATGTGGAGAGGATGTTTCCACTAGTGGGAGAGTCTAGGACTGGAGGTCATAGCTTCAGAATTAAAGGACATTCTTTTAGGAAGGAGATGCCGAGAAATTTCTTTAGTCAGGGGGTGGTGAATCAGTGGAATTCTTTGCCACAGAAGGCTGTGGAGGCCAAGTCAGTGGATATTTTTAAGGCAGACGTAGATAGATTCTTGATTGTACAGGTGTCAGAGGTTATGGGGAGAAGGCAGGAGAATGGGGTTAGGAGGGAGAGATAGATCAGCCATGATTGAATGGCGGAATAGTCTTGATGGGCTGAATGGCCTAATTCTACTCTTATCACTTATGACAAGAGAGAGTTACAGTAGATTTAGCTGTTAGGGCTAAAGGAATCAAGGGATATGGAGAAAAGGCAGGAACGGGGTACTGATTTTTGATGATCAACCATGATCATATTGAATGGCGGTGCTGGCTTGAAGGGCCAATGGCCTACTCCTGCATCTATCTTTCTGTTTCCATGTTTCTATGACCGTATGACCTTCCTTTACAATTCACATCCGCAACTCATGACCACCACCACCAATCTGCTCACCACAACAAGCCAACCCATGGAATCCACCAGATGTGGCATGACATCTCATAACATGTGTTCACTGAAGTCTGGTAATGTTTGACCCAACCTCTGTAAAGAGTTGTGTAGGAAGGAACTGCAGATGCTGGTTTGCACCGAAGGTAGACACAAAAGGCTGGAGTAACTCAGCGGGCAGGCAGCATCTCTGGGGGAGAAGGAATGGATGATGTTTCGGCTCGAGTTCCTTCTTCAGACTGAGAGTCAGGGGAGACTAGAGATATGGAAGTGTAAGGTGTGAAAATTACAGATCAAGATATGGAAAGGTAAGGTGTGAATACGACATCCATTCCTTCTCTCCAGAAGGCAGCTATTAAATATCGAGATAGAGAAAAAGTAATTAAAAGTAACCAACATGAATTTGAGGAAGAAAGCTTGTGTTTGGCAAGACTGCTAGAGTTCTGTCAGGAAATGGCTCCGACAGTGAATGGGAATGCGGGCTGGAGGAGTGATTCACACTGACTTTCCAACATTTCAAGGAGATTAATTGGAATTGAATCATACAAAATGGAGTAAATTTGATTTAAAAGTAATTGCAAAAGAAAATAAAGAGAATAATTAAGGACAGCTTTTTGGCAAACTCTTCCCTGTCATAAATTTGACAGAAAAGCTGCAAGATCCTTGCAAGAGTTCAAATGTCCAGGCGATCCTTGTTTTTTTCTGCCAAAACGTTGCCAAACGTGGGGGTGGGGGTGGGTGTGGGGGTTGGGGCTGGTGGGGGTGGGGTTGGTGGTGATTGCGGGAGTGGCCAGGGATGGATACCGTGACCGGTGAGACAGCTGGGGAGTGGCGCGTGCCAGGGTGACGTTGACAGCCCAGCCTGGCAGTGAATGTCGGTCGGTCAGTCCGCCATAACCAAAATCCATTATAAAGAGGTCTGTAGAAACAAGGGGTTAAATCTCTCCACATCCCCGATGATCCTGGGTGCATCCTACACTAGCTCCAGTTGGTCAGGAGCTGCAGATGGGCTCAGGTGGAGTTACCAGCAACACTAGAAGCTTCTCTCACATCCTTTAATTTCATATGACTGTCAACTTCATCATGAAGTCAACTTTATAAGCCAAATCTCTGTTTTTTTTAGTCCAGATCCCCAGTCAGTACCGATACCTTTACAATACAACCCTGATGGTTCAATTGTCTTTGACCTGCCAGGTCTGTTTGAAATAAGGTTAAAGATGCTTTTCTTCCTGTACCATAACTTCAAGACTATTTGCACCAATTTTGTTAAGCAAACAAACTTGAAACTATTTTTTCTTGTGCACTGTGGTATTCTCAAAGGGGAATTATAGACCAGTTAGCCTGACATCGGTGGTGGGGAAGACGCTGGAGTCAATTATAAAAGATGAGATAGCCGCACATTTGGATCGCAGTAACAGGATCGGTCCGAGTCAGCATGGATTTACAAAGGGGAAATCATGCTTGACTAATCTTCTGGAATTTTTTGAGGATTTAACTAGGAAAATGGACAAGGGAGAGCCAGTGGATGTAGTGTACCTGGAAATTCAGAAAGCATTTGATAAGGTCCCACATAGATTAGTGGGCAAAATGAGGGCACATGGTATTGGGGGTAGAGTGCTGACATGGATAGAGAAGTGGTTGGCAGACAGGAAACAAAGAGTAGGGATTAACGGGTCCCTTTCAGAATGGCAGGCAGTGACTAGTGGGGTACCGCAAGGCCCGGTGCTGGGACAATATACATCAATGATTTGGATGAAGGGATTCAAAGTAACATTAGCAAATTTGCAGATGACACAAAGCTGGGTGGCAATGTGAACTGTGAGGAAGATGCTATGAGAATGCAGGGTGACTTGGACAGGTTGGGGGAGTGGGCAGATTCAAGATTCAAGATTCAAGAGAGTTTATTGTCATGAGTCCCTGATAGGACAATGAAATTCTTGCTTTGCTTCAGCACATCGGAACATAGTAGGCATTGACTACAAAACAGATCTGTGTGGCCATATACCATTATATAAATATATACACACATGAATAAATAAACTGATAAAGTATAAATGAACAGATAATGGGCTATTAATGTTCAGAGTTTTGTCCGAGCCAAGTTTAATAGCCTGATGGCTGTGGGGAAGTAGCTATTCCTGAACCTGGTCGTTGCAGTCTTCAGGCTCCTGTACCTTGTACCTGAAGGTAGCAGGAAGATCCGGCCAGGATGATCCTGGTCCTTGATGATACTGCCAGCCTTTTTGTGGCAGCGACTGCGATAGATCCCCTCGATGGAAAGGAGGTCAGAGCCGATGATGGACTGGGCAGTGTTTACTACTTTTTGTAGTCTTTCCCTCTCCAGGGCGCTCAAGTTGCCGAACGAAGCCATGATGCAACCGGTCAGCATGCTCTCTACTGTGCACCTGTAGAAGTTAGAGAGAGTACTTCTTGACAAACTGACTCTCCGTAATCTTCTCAGGTAGAGGCGCTGATGTGCTTTCTTAACAATTGCATCAGTCTTCTCGGACCAGGAAAGATCTTCAGAGATGTGCACGCTCAGGAATTTGAAACTCCTGATCATTTCAACCATTGATATAAACGGGGCTGTGGGTCACCATCCTACTCCTTCCAAAGTCCACAATGAGTTCCTTGGTTTTGCTGGTGTTGAGGGCCAGGTTATTGTGCTGGCACCATATGGACAGTCGCTCGATCTCTCTTCTATACTCTGACTCATCCCCATCAGTGATACGTCCCACAACAGTGGTGTCATTAGCCTTGAGGTGTTCCCATGCTGATCGTTATCGAGTCTGACACATTTTCACCAATACGAACAGACTGTGGTCTGTGAATGAGGAAGTCGAGGATCCAATTGCAGAGGGATGCGCAGAGATCCCTGCAGAGATGCATGGCAGATGAAGTTTAATGTGGGTAAATGTGAGGTTATCCACTTTGGTAGCAAAAACAGGAAGGCAGATTATTATCTAAATAATAATAATAATAATGGATGGGATTTATATAGCGCCTTTCTAATACTCAAGGCGCTTGGTGTCAAGTTGGGAAAAGGGGAAGTACAACTGAATCTGGGGGTCCTTGTACATCAGTCTATGAAAGTAAGCATGCAGGTACAGCAGGCAGTGAAGAAAGCGAATAACATGTTGGCATTTATAACAAGAGGAATCGAATATACGAGCAAAGAGGTCCTTCTGCAGTTGTACAGAGCCCTAGTGAGACCACACCTGGAGTATTGTGTGCAGTTTTAGTCCCCTAATTTGAGGAAGGACATTCTTGCTATTGAGGGAGTGCAGAGTAGGTTTACAAGGTTAATTCCCAGGATGGCGTGACTGTCATATGCTGAGAGAATGGAGCAGCTGAGCTTGTACACTCTGGAGTTTAGAAGGATGAGAGGGTAAATCTCATTGAAACATATAAGATTGTTAAGGGCTTGGACACACTAGAGGCAGGAAACATGTTCCCGATGTTGGGGGTCCAGAACCAGGGGCCACAGTTTAAGAATAAGGAGTAAGCCAATCTGAACGGAGACGAGGAAACACTTTTTCTCACAGAGAGCGGTGAGTCTGTGGAATTCTCTGCCTCAGAGGACGGTGGAGGCATGTTTCTGGATGCTTTCAGGAGAGAGATAGATAGGGCTCTTAAAAATAGCGGAGTCAGGGAATATGGGGAGAAGGCAGGAACGGAGTACTGATTGTGGGTGATCAGCCATGATCACATTGAATGGCGGTGCTAGCTCGAAGGGCTGAATGGCCTACTCCTGCACCCATTGTCTATTGTCATTGTCAAGTCTGTAGGGTCGTATAGTGCCGTGACATCTATATCATCAGCAATTTCGAAACGCCCACCAGGAAACAAGAATCTCTTGCTGAATGTAAAGCATCAAAATTTACAAAATGAATTACAGGTCTTTACTCTCCCATTAGACAAACTCTGGTGCAGACAGAATACCTCACAGATATCTGTCAGAACGTGGAGTTATCATGCTCTTCACAGACACTTGATTTCCTTTGTTATTGGGCAACCCTATGGGATTTAACACTATTGTGTTGCAATACTGCATGTCAGTTTGAGGACTGGATTTGATCTGAGTTCAGATTAAGGAGTTTGTGATGACAGCGAAAAATCACAAGGAAAATGAGTTCTTAAACACCTGTCGGTTATGTGTTCACCTATCGTTGCTCATAGCTCGGATGCTGAATCAAGGGACAACATCTCCTGCTGACGCTGAAGTAGGTTGGCGATGAGCTGCATTGTCAAGGAAACCAAATTCACCATCCATAAAATCCATGTCAATTTCTTCCCAACTTTGGCCTTGTGTGCTCATTCAGCAGCAGTGATCTGCATAGATGTGTCGCGAGACAGAATCTACATCTGATTACTTAAAGATCTGTGGAATTCATCAATACTCAACTGAATAACGAATGATTGTCAGTCGGAGCTAAAAGGATACGATTCAGCTATTAGTGCCCATGTGTGCCGTTCTGTCACCTTCTTTCACACTTAAATGGTCGACTTTTACTAAGCAAAAGGTTAATGGATTTTCAGTGTTTTCAGCTATGGATGAAATCCAAGCCTCTTGTACTGGCATAGCTGACTAATACTTCACGTTAATGACTACAAGCACAGTATCTCATCCTTTTCCGTCTACTGATAGACCTCTGTATTCAAGCTAAACAATATTTTCATTAGCTGTTTGTAAATGTTCCCCATTGATTTTTGGTTGGCAAACCCCTGCTGTGAATAGCTGCTCTTCACCACTCAGTGGAGCTCAACAATAGGATACTAATGGATAACGTTCTCACTGTGAGAGCATGATAACCCAATTATAATCCCACATCTTTTTTTTTGTAACAGGAAAGAGATTGAAAACCTAGTGTCACGGTGTCAGAACAATAACCTCGACCTTAACGTCAGCAAGACAAAACAGTTGGGTTTTTGACCTAAGCAAGTGAGACGGAGAACATATCCTTGTCCTCATTCAAGGGCCTGCTGTAATGTCGGCAGCTACTGGGCATCCATGTCATCAGCAAACTAGCCCAGTGATTTCACATTGATGCGGTGATCTAAAACCCAGCAGCAGATTTACATCTGAGGAATCTGAGATTCCACCAGGAATCTCTCGTAAATTCTACGGATGCATCATAGGAAGTGTTGTGATGGGATGCACTTCATTCGGGCAAAGCAACTGTTCGGTTCTTGACCACCGGAACCTGTAGACAGCGGTGAACGCAGCCCAGTCAAAGATAGACTCATCACTTCCTTCCACCCTGTCCATCTTCACAGTGCGTTGGAAGTGTCATCACAGATGCTTGATATCCCGGCCATTCCCTTTTCTTCTTCTACCTTCTGGGAGAAGATAAGGCAGATGCTGGAACCGAAGATAGACACAAAAAGCTGGAGTAGCTCAGCAGGTCAGCATCTCTGGAGAAAAGAAATAGGTGATGTTTTGGGTCGAGACCCTTCAGACTTCTTCTGCTTCAGGTCCAAAGAAGGGTCTCGACCTGAAACGTCACCCATTCCTTCTCTCCAGAAATGCTACATGTCCTGCTGAGTTACTCCAGTATTTTTGCTTTAAAGCAGCATCTGCAGCTCCTTCCTACACATTAGGTCACAGGTCAGCTCTACATCCAGTTTGGGTACTTTTCTGGTGTCTGCTTTCCCAATTCCCATGGAAACCTTGGAACTGTGGATTGAGGATGGTGCATTCCGAACCCCCATCCAATCCAAGCAGGAAATCATCCCAGAACCTCCTACTTTTTTGACCATTTGCCACGGAGCTCCATCTTTGGAAAAGCATCCAGAAACAATTGAATATTTGCTACAAGATCACGAACACCCAGAAAACTAGAGATTTCCAAACATGCGACAGCTGCTGTCTAAATTCTATTTCTTTGTTTATTAGACAAGGCTGTCAGAGTATAGGAAGGAACTGCAGGTGCTGCTTTACACCGAAGATAGACACAAAATGCTGCAGTAACTGGCAGCATCTCTGGAGAGAAGGAATGGGTGATGTTTCGGGTCGAGACCCTTCTTCAGACTGAGAGTCGGGGGAGAGGAAAACTAGAGAGGGAAATTCTGGAAGAGTTGCAGGCTTTTATAAAATCCTAATTGTTTTAGGTTCAAGATGATACCGAGTTTTCCTGGATGTGGGGGAATGATTTTTAAGTGAATTTTTATATATAATTGGGGTATTAGAGTCTATTAAGGTCTGACTTTGGATCAGCAATGTATGTATGCCTATTAGTGCAAAAGTGTGTATTATACTAAATGTGGCAATTTGCTCGGCCTGTAATACAAATTTTAAAAGTGTTTGCTCTGCATGAAACATTAGTTGCTTTAATTAGGAAAAGTAGATAATTGTAACGATTCATGCATAAACTGTGAAGAAACACTTTTATCTGCAACGTTCCCGGGGATTCTGACAGAATGCTATCAAAACCCGATGGAAACGAAAGGAGTGCATAATTGTACAGCGGTCTGCAGTAGAAAGACACTCAGCTTTAAGGACAGAATTAAGGACAGATGTCCTCTCAGTGTTGGCCATAATTCAAGTCACAGCAGCAAAGCATGTCTTCACTTTAATTCTCCTTCCCATTCCTACACAGACCTTGTGTGTAGGAAGGAACTGCAGATGTTGTTTTAAACCGAAAAAAGACACAAAAAGCTGGAGTAACTCAGCGGGACAGCCAGCATCTCTGGAGAGAAGGAATGGGTGAAATTTCGGGTCTCAACCCGAACCCGTGCCTACACAGACCTTTCTGTCCTAGGTCTCCTCCATTGTCAGAGTGAGGTTAAATGCAAATTGGAGGAACAGCATCTCATATTTCGCTTGGGCAGCTTCCAGCCCAGTGGTATGAATATTGATTTATCTCACTTCAGGTAGCCCCGGCATTCACTCTCTCCCCTTCCCTCCCCCACCCAAATCGCACCAGCTAATGTTCACCCAACAAACAGCTACCATTGGCCTGTTTTCTTTATCATCGTTACTTTTTTGCATATCTTTTATTCATTGTTCTTTATCTCTCCACCTCATTGTCTATATCTCTCATTTCCCTTATCGCTGACCAGTGTGAAGAAGGGTGTCCCGACCCGAAACGTCACCCATTCCTTCTCTCCAGAGATGCTGCCTGACCCGCTGAGTTACTCCAGCTTTTTGTGTCTATCTTCTGGTCCGTTACATCATTTACTATCTGGATGACTTTGCTCTGGATCAAACAGCTCCTGCTTTTGTATGCAAAACAACAGCAATCAGATTTCAAGACAAATGATTGTAGCATAGTATTGTTTGGACAATTCTAAAGATATGAAAGTCACTATCTAAATGCAAGAAAATGTGTTCATGTTCGTGAAGAAGAGTCTTGACCCGAAACGTCACACATTCCGTCCATCCAGATATGCTGCCTGTCCCGCTGAGCTACTCCAGCATTTTGTTTATTTTTTATTACACAAAACTCAGGGTGATTATGGTACCCATGGGATCCCAACTGTTTTTGATACAAAGATATTGTCCTATATCCCTAGATTTTATAAAGGGGCAAACACAATTTTGTGAAATATATTTGTATTTAGTGGATCTGACTTTGAATTAGCAATGCAAATTAGTTCAAAATTAATACTTTGTCAGTTTAGTTCAATTTAGAGAATCAGCATTGAAACCAGGTCCTTTCACCCAACAAATCCACGCCGACCTCCGTCACCCATTCACACCATTTCTACGTTATCCCACTTTCTCTTCCACACCTCACACACTGGGGACAATTACTTTGACTGGAGGTCAAATAACCTATAAACCTGCACTGACTTCAGGATGTGGGAGGAACCCGGAGCACAATGAGGAAAAGCCAAATGGTCACAGGAAGCTCCATACACATAGCAGCTGAGGTTAGGATCAACCCCAGGTCTCAGGCACTGTGAGGCAGCAGCTCAACCAGCTGCACCACTGCGCCACCATTTAATTTGATAATTTATGGGTTAGCAACAGAAATAAAACCAACAACTGTAGCAATACATGTTCATAAAACCAGCTGGCACAAAAAAGGAGTATTTGGGAGGGGAACCTGACAACCCTGCCTGACCAAGACAGTTTGTGAATCTAGACCATCAGAACAAGGTTAATATGTATTGCTCTTTAAAGTAGCCAAGCTTCCCACGCAGTTCAGTTCAGTTTAATTCAGTTTAGTTTATTGTCACGTGTAGCGAGGTACAGTGAAAAGCTTTTTGGTGCGTGCTGACCAGTCAGCAGAAAGATAATACACGATTACAATCGATCCATTTACAGTGTATAGATACATGATAACGGATAATGGAATAACGGTTAACGTTATGGCCATTAGCGGAATGATGAATAACGTCATTTTGAAAGCAAATACTGAAAACTGTAAAAAATAAAAGAATTGGTTGAGGATATGACTACGATGATCACATCTTGTCAACTTTGTATTGAATCTATGAACTGATATCTAGTGCCAAGAACCCATTATGGGGGAACTACCCTGTTGTAGCTTATCCTGATTAGAAGGCCATATGTTTCAGCAACATAGCTACATTTCCCCATTCCCTATATAACTCTGTCCTGACTGGAGGAATAGATCCTCAATCGGTGGAAGCACATAGTGTACAAGGAGACCTCAAAGTTGACTCTGAACTCAATGAATTTGTATGGCTTCAGGTTAATAAAGATGAAGGAAACCTATACCTTCTACCCACTGCCCTTGTCTGAGGAATCAATGGTTCACAATATTAAACACACATTAGAGTGATCAGTGAAGAAAGCAAGAGCATTCAACTTTGAAAATACTCAGCATGTCAGACAGCATTGGTTGTGATCTTGCCTGACCCGGTGAGGATGTCCAGCATTTTTGTTTTTACCTCATTAGTAAGATCTGAAATGCCTGAAGGAGTAGTGGAAGCAAATGTAATAGTAGCTTTAGAAGACAATTGGATAAATACTTGAAGTGAGAAATACATTGACCATAGATAAGGAGAAATATGTTGGAAGGAACTGCAGATGCTGGTGTAAGCTGAAGATAGACACAAACAGTTGGAGTAACTCAGCGGGTCAGACAGCGTCTCTGGAGAAAAGGTGAAGGTTCAGGGCGAGACCTTTCTTCAGACTTAGAAGAAGGATCTTTTCTGAAGAAGGGTCTCAACCCAAAACGTTACTTAGTCGTTTTCTCCAGAGATGCTGTCTAACCCGCTGAGTTATTCCAGCTTTTTATATCTATCATTGACAAGGAGAAATAATAGGCCAGTTTAACAAATAGTTGTAGCAATTCAATTTATTTTGGCATTTTTCCATTTATGATGATAAAAGAAGATAGGAATCGTAAAGACACACTTACTCAACAACCTGTAAAAGGACATCAAAATAATAGATTCTCCAATACAAATGTTTATTTGAAGGATATGACACATTCTAATGGGGTAACTTTTTAAAAAACTTTGATCCGCTTTCTGCTACCCCTAGCCCTCACCTTCCACCCCATCAGCCGTCGCATACATCACATAATCCTCCAACATTTCCGCCACCTCCATCGGGATCCCACCACATCGTCTCATCTCCACCCCTTTCCGCCTTCGGCAGAGACAGTTCCCTCCGCAACTCCCTGGTTAACTCATCCCTTCCCACCCAAACCACCCCCTCCCCAGGTTTCCGTTCAGGTCTCCTAAGTGGGACAGGGGCATTAACCAGGATCTGCAGTTAATTTCTACGTAAATGACACATCCTGTAAATGGCTGGAAAGTAATTAATATGCCCTGAGGTCGTGAAAGGTTCTATGCAAATAGCGGGCAGCACGGTGATGCAGCGGTAGAGTTGCTGCCTTACAGCGCTTACAGCAGCAGAAACCCGGGTTCGATCCCGACTACGGGTGCCGTCTGTACGGAGTTTGTACGTTCTCCCCGTGACCGCGTGGGTTTTCTCCGAGATCTTCAGTTTCCTCCCACACTCCAAAGGCGTACAAGTTTGTAGGTTAATTGGCTTGGCATAAATGTAAATTGTCCCTAACGTGTGCAGGATGATGTTAGTGTGCAGAGATCGCTGGATGGTGCAAACTTGGTGAGCCAAAGGGCCTGTTTCCGTGCTGTATCTCGAAAACTAAAAAAATCAAACGCAAGTTTTTCTTGTTTAATATACATTTTTCTTTCTCTGTTTCGGCCATCTCATTCCCATTGATTCCTTTCATCAATAATTTTCAACTATATTTCTATTATTAATGTTTATTTGTTTTTTTTCCAATTATATTTTGCAAATATCAATAATTCCTATATTGTCTCCACTAATCCAATATTGAGACCGTCCTGTATTGATTCCTCAGTGTTCAAATAGACTAAAGACCATGAAATCATTTAGATTAGAAAACAAAAGTAATTTATTCATAAAATATCAATCAAGAAACTTTAAACAAATATCAGCACAGAAATGGATTGTGTAACATCAATTTCAATTTCAATTAAATTATTCAATTTCAAATGGGTTACTGTGAGTTGGACAAATGCCAATGGATAAATCACGAGTAATATCAGGACTGTGATTATGATCAATGGAACTTAAAACATACATCAGTATAGCACTGGAATTGGCCCTTCGGCCCACAATATCCAGGCCGAACATGATGCCAATTTAAACTAATCTCCTTTGCCTGCACGTGATCCATATCCATCCATTCCCTACATATCCATGTGCCTATCCAAAAGCCACTAAGTTTCCATTTAATGGGGCATGGTCCCCTGACTTTTTTAGTTTTGTTTTAGTTTGGAGATACAGTGCGGAAACAGGCCCTTCGGCCTACCGATTCCACCCCGACCGGCAGTCCCCGCACACTAACATTGTCCTACACACACTAGGGACAATTTACATTGTGAAAAATATACATCGTCTAGATGCGCTGGGACACATCCTCAGTGATGTGACCTGGGGTCATCGGGTGCTTCGGGTCTCACAACATCAGACACCCTCGCCCAGGCGACCCAGCCGGGGTTGATCAGGCCCCGATTTGCGTCCCAGCAGCAACCGCCCATGGATCAGCCATCTTAGTAACCACTCTGCAGGGGTTGGGAGACTCTAGTGCGTGGAGGGACTGGACTCCATGCGGTGAATCCCTGCCGGGCTCCTCCTGCATCTGACCAGGTTGAAGGCCTGTGCGCTGCACCTCTTCCTCTTTCTCCTTCTCCGAGCATTTCATTCTCGCCTGATGGAGTTTTAGGCCAAGGTGGTTCATTAGGCCTTTCCGTAGTTTTATTGGGTGACTTTCCAAGCCAATTAGCACACAATCCTGAACGTCATTGGAGTGTGGGAGGAAACCGAAGATCTTGGAAAAACCCCACACAGGTCACGGGGAGAACGTACAAACTCGCTACAAACACCACCCGTGGTCAGGATCGGACCCGGGTCTCTGGCGCTGCAAGGCAGTAGCTCTACCGCTGAACGACTAATGAATGCCTAAACCCAAAAATCATTCCTGTGCCTTCTGATCTTTGGCAGTCATTGCTGGCCCTATCCACTTTACTCATCTATTGCCCCAGACCACTCTTCTGTTTAATCAGTCCTCCTGCACCCATATTCTTCTTTGCCTATTGCCTTCCCTGCCCTGATGTTGTTAATGTGACCCACAGTGGCAAAACATGCAAAGAAATGCCTTGAGTTCCTTGTGTTCCTAAAGCAAACTTGCCCAGGCACTAATGACACCAATAGCTGGAACAGCGTTAGAGCTATTGCCTTACAGCGCCGGAGTTCCGGGTTTGATTCCGACTATGTGCGCTTGTCCATACGGAGTTTGTACGATCTCCCCATGACCTGCGTGGGTTTTCTCCGAGATCTTCGGTTTCCTCCCACACTCCAAAGACGTACAGGTTTGCAGGCTAATCGGCTGGCAGGTTAATTAATAACGTATACATGCATGAAATGTAAAATTGTCCCTAGTGTGTATAGGGTAGTGTTGATATGCGGGGATCGCTGGTCAGTGTGGACTCGTCGGGCCGTAAGGCCTGTTTCCGCGTGCATCTCTAAAACATAACAACGTGATCATCAGGTATTACCAAATATTTCACTGGCAGGCGCTGGAATAAAATGCAATGAACTAAGCCTCTAACCCATCATTAGGGGTGCCAATAAAAACATGAATGCTTTTTGCCAATCCTTTATAAATTGCTGACCACAGGTTGTGTATTGCACCTAAATCTAAAAATCATATTGTAGGGTGGGTGTGAAGGCTGTAGGGGGGCTGCAGGGGAGAAATAATACACTGATTGAAGGTATTTAGTCAAAAAGTGTGGTGTGCTATTCCTAACAGTGTAACTTACTGGAAGTTTTGAAAAGTTCTGATGTCATGTTAAAGGCAGATAGGGGACTCAACAATTGACATATATTTACGATGATTAGAAACACTTCAAGAGGATTTGCACTTCACACTTCAATAAAAAAGTATTCTTCATGATATGATCTGGAATTTCCCAAAGGTTGACAGAAACTTAACTTTCAAGGTGGAATATCTTATAATATTGAAAAGAAAGTGTACATGGATTAGAGAAAGGACAGAAGTGTAGTACTAATTGAAGAGCTCTCTCATAGAGTATGCAAATCAGAAGCTGATCCAAATCGGCATTGGTAAGATTCCATTATTCTTTAACACCTGAGAGAAAGATTTGATCGAAATTTTGTTTTTAGAAAGCTGCATTAAAACATCTCCGGGATATGAAAATTTCAGAAAGATTGAGTTGGTTCCAGAATGTTCTAACCCTGTCCTTTTTAAGGGGCTGTCCCACTTGGGCGACCTAATCTGTGAGTTTGGAAGAGTGTCTTCGACCTTTGGTCCTAGGAGGTTCTATGAGGTCGCTGGAACTCTCCTTCATGCTCGAGGGAAGTTCCCGAATACTTGTGGCCTCAGCTATGTCGCGGAAAAATTTTCAGCATGTTGAATTTGGTCGGCATGGGTAGTTATAACTTGTAGTGCAGTGGAGTGGGGTCACTATTTAGTTACAGGCAGTCGAGGGCAGCCGTAGGTAATCTACTTCACTGACCGGGCATTTTGATTGGCTCATTGGAGCTTTCAGGACCAAGGAAAACCTACCAGTTTTCAAAAGTGTCTCCACTCCTTCTCGTCCCCTTCGCTCCCCTTCTCTCCCCCTCTCTTCCTTTCTCTGCCCTTCTCTAGGTTTTCCAGGCGAGTGCCCTCGAGTTTGACACTGTTCTTAACTCACAGATTAGGTCGCACAAGTGGGACAGCCCCTTTAGTTGTTCTAAGTGCAGGTGGAAAGTGTTAAATGAATGTAGTAAGTAGCTAAGTGATTTGCTCATTTTTCATTGCATTATTCAGGTGGATAAGGATGGATCTGCAAAACAAATGTTGTGGCCTTTTAGAACTCCAAGTAATGCACCACCAACTGTTGGTAAAGCTCCTTTCTCTACAGGGGTTACTAACTGCTAAAGATCAGACAATGTGTGAAAGAAAATTAAGTGAAGATGTAAATTGTGCGGGTAGACAAAATTGCTGGGGAAACTCAGCGGGTGAGGCAGCACCTATGGAGCGAAGGAAATAGGCAATGTTTCGAGCCAAAACCCTTCTTCAGACAAACGTTGCCTATTTCCTTCGCTCCATAGATGCTGCCGTACCCGCTGAGTTTCTCCAGCAATTTTGTCTACCCGCACAATTTACATCTTCACTTAATCTCCAGTGATCTTATAGAGGTGTACAAAATCATTAGAGGAATAGATCAGGTAGATGCACAGAGTCTCTTGCCCAGAGTAAAGGGGAATCGAGGACCAGAGGACAGAGGTTCAAGGTAATGGGGAAAAGATTTAATAGGAATCTGAGGGGTAACTTTTTCACACAAAGGTTGGTGGGTATATGGAAGTAGTTGAGGCATTTATGAAACGGTTTGACAGTTCCATGGATAGGACAGGTTTGGAAGGATATGGATCAAATGCAGCCAGGTGGAACTAGTGTAGCTGGGACATTGTTGGCCAGTGTGGGCAAATTGGAGGAACAGCACTCTATGACTCTCATTACTCTATGACTCTAACTCCCCTTCCCACACAGACCTTTCTGTCCTTGGCCTCCTTCACTGTCAGAGTGATGGCCAATGCAAATTGGAGGAACAGCACCACGTGTTATCGCCTGGGTAGTTTACACCCCAGCAGGATGAACATTGACTTTTTTAACATCAAGTAACCCATGCTTTCCCCCTCTCTCTCTTCATCCTCATTCCTAGTTCTCCGACCAGTCTGACAGCCCCCTGATTAAATTTTATCTCTGTATACTTTGTTGTCACCTTCCCCGAGCTAACAATTCTACATTTTCCTTAAACTCCATCCCCTTTGATGTCTTGTTTTCACGCATCCTTCCTTATCTCCATGTTTCCATCTGCTCTGACTCTCAGACTGATGAAGGGTCTCGACCCGAAACATCACCCATTCCTTCTAACCAGAGATGCTGCCGGTCCTGTTGAATTACTCCAGCATGTTGTGCCTATCTCAGGAAGTCATGCATGACCACAAATCACCAGCAAACAATACTGTTTGCCTCGGCTCAGAAGAGCCCATGCTGTGCAGTTCCATTGTGTTTTGAGATGAGCTGGGGTTGTTTTACGAGGACCTCTCCTGCCCAAATCCTGGTTATTTTCTGTCAGCCATTCTCGGCCTCCTGACCAGTTTTCCCCACTACCATCAATAACATTCCCGATAAGTTCAAGTGGGAGATGGCCCAGAAAAACACAAATAATTACATATTTACATAAAACCAATTAATTAAAAGCAATCATGAAAGTGTATTTATGAGCTGCACAGTGCTTGATAAATACTGACCAGAGGTTAAAATAACCTTGGTGCTAATTAAGATGAGATTTTAAATGAACAATTTCCATCTGTTTGCATTTGAAGAAGATAATTCCCAATTCCACATGAGGGATTCTGTCCAGCATAACATCCATGTTCCCACTCCTATGCATTGCAGTGCTCCTTAATCCTCAAACACTCCAAACTATCCTCCCAATAATATCCAGAGATCACCAATCAAGTCACGCCCCAAACTTCTGCCTGTCAGGTTTGTAGAAACATATCTTGCAATCAAATTTGCAGAATTATACCCATCTTCAGGTGTGGTGAAATAGTAAGATTAAACGAGAACTTACCAGTTTGAAGTTTGATCTTGATTTTATGAGGATTTACGATGAGCGATTACGTGAAGAAGGGCCGTCCGTCTGCGTGCGCGTCAATCTTCAAAGCAGCGGTGTTAAATCACAGATAAAAAGAAGACCTGAGAATTGTAAGATTGTGAAGAAACTAGAACTTCCATATGACCTTGATAGTATGAGGGTGGGAGCGGTGGGCACGTAATCGCTCAGCGTAACTCCTCATAAAATCAAGATCAAACTTCAAACTGGTAAGTTCTCGTTTAATCTTACTATTTTACTTTGGAGTCATGTGAGTGACTACGTGACGAATTCAAAGCTCTGTGATTTTACGCCGGTTACAAATCCAGGCGTCACACACTGAATGCATTGACCATGGATGCGTGTAATCATTAAAAGCATTCAGACATTACGTAGATAAGTAAAGACACTGATGTTTTAAATGAAAGAAAATTAAAAAAAAAAATAGTTTCCCCTCACAACCTTGGGGGGAAACTAAGGGACAGAACTTAAAATGGTATGTGCAAACACCCCCAGTCCGGTTATGGGTTTGTTATAAAACCGGTGGACCGTTATTTCATTCGTCCATCCTGCAGCCACTAGGATGTCGTCAAGGGGCACGTCCATAGCTCTTGCTGCTGACGTAGATGCAGCCCTGCTGGAGTGAGATTTAACCATATAAATGTTCACTCCTGCTACCGCCATTACCTCTTTTGACGTTTGAGTTGACACCTTCTGGTGTGTTTTTTTATGGCTGATGAGGACCGATTGTTCTGAGCCTCTGAGGTTCTCCGTAACTCTCAGATAGTGGTGTTAGTATGTTACCACTCACACAACCGTTGGTCCTCTGGATATGCCAAGAACTGGATCTTCATCCCTGGCATTCCTGGCCTGCTCTGTTTTATCAGGTTCCTGATTACAAATGTTATGTTGTTCATATTGGTGGTCATGTAGTCCAACCGTAGCTTTTGCAGTGTCTGGACTCTTTGTCAGCATACCACCTTCAGGGTTAGTTATAGGCGGTCCCCACTGTCAAAGTAGGGTTAGTACCATGCTCACATCCCATGTGTCCATGTACCTTGGCCTTGGAGGTATTAAATTGTAAATTCCCTTCATGAATTTTGTTGTAAAGGGGTGCGTTCCTATCGACCCGTGCCCTGCTTGCAATAACAGATAGGAGTAGTGTGCGCCTCTGGCACAATAGATCGCACTATAACTTTGTTTATAGTTATAGTACAGAGATGATAGGAACTCCAAGACATCCGTTATCCGAACTGTGTTGTATTTGTTCGGACAGTCCTATGCCTTGAAATGGCCTCCTCATAATCTGCAGACCAACAAGTTAATACGTTCATGTAGTGGATGATTACTCCCTGTAACTGGCTTCACTAGGAGGTCCCTGTTCTTGGGTACAGCCATAACTGGCTGGACTATAGTTCCCAAAATGTTTTGGGAACCAGGCGTGAGTAGGCCAATCTGGCACTACCAATATGCCCGTGGCTTAGTCTTGCTTGATTTTGGTCAAGCATCGGTTTGTGAGACAAATTGGCGGAAAGCATACATAAACATTCTTCCCCAATTGAGGGAGAAAGCATCCACTGCCTTTGCTCCTGGATCCAGCTCGCAGGACACATATCTGGGTAACTGATGGTTTAGTCTAGATGCAAACAGATCAATGTCTGGTATGCCAAATCGTGTAGTTATTTTGTTAAATACTGCCTGATTCAACATCCATTCTGTGTTGTTATTAAACATTCATGGTCCAGCATCTGTCACCGTGTTATATCTACCTCGTAGATAGACAGCTGTTACCCAAATATTCCTCTCGATACACCAGTGCCAAATGAGGTTCGACAATCTGTCGTAAAATACAGATTTTCCACCACCCTTGTTAATGGATGAATGCCACCGCAGTGGTGTTATCAATCTGAATTTGAACAAGCACCGGTTATATATTGCTCCAAAAACTTGAGTCCATATTGTGCCCCCAACAATTCTGGGTAATTGATTCCATGTGTTGGGGAATTACAGACTCCTGCTCATTCATCTGCCCCCACAGCTCTAGACTGTGTTTGTGGCTCCCCATCCTTAGCCACTTGCATAGGTCTGAAGAACCCCCGATGGCTTTCGAGCAAGATTTCCCTTGAGCTGTCTCACGTTCGTTATCCACCATAGTTATTCAACAATGGCCTCTGCTGGCAATCCATAGTTTTGCCAATTTGGCCTGCAAGGAATCTGAGTGTTCGTTCCTTTGCTCGCTGTAAATTCTTGTAGTGCAAAGGCCCGTGACGTACTGCTGGAAATGCAGCTACTATTTGCCAATTATACTCGCTGTTTGCCTGATAGATAGCTAGTATTTGACTATCAGGTCATAGCAGGCTTAATTAAATATTGTTGTTTGCCCCTAGATAAAGTTCCCAACATACTTACTGTTTTTGATAGTAAATTCTAGGTAATCAATTACCCTTGTAGGTGTCAATTTTGATTTAACTGGATGGATGAGGTAACCAAGTCTTTCAAACAGGGTTTTGGTTTGCTTTGACTGATGCTTCTGCCAATTCTTGGTGACTCCAAAATGAAAAATGTCCTCCAAATATGCCATTACTATGTGGTTCTGAGACATTTGTAGACCCAGAATTGGTTTCTGTAATTTTGTCAATAGACTAGGAGCTGATGTCAACCCATTTGGCAGAGCCATGCCATCCATTTAAACTTCAAATATCTCCTGTTCTTAGTGAATGGACACTGAATAGAATGCATCTTTGAGGACGATGCATGCCATGTGACCATTTTATAGGAAGCTCCTATAAAACAGTATTAAGACCATAACAAAATTTGCTGTTCTGAAAGTCTTTACTGCACAAATGAGTTAAACCTGGATGCAGTGACATCCTCCATCTGTCACCTGTCCTGAAAGGCAATCCTGCCCATAATACTGGCCTTGAAGACAACTCCGGTCCGAGTTCCAAGTCTGCTTGGAACCTATGTATGTTGTACAGTAAACATAATCACATGTTATTATCTGTTTTTTAAAAACAGATCTGAAATTCATGTTTATTGTCATTTTGAACAAAAACACGAGAGTAGAATTACCAACATGTAACTGGTCCACAATCCCTTGTTTCAGTAAACCCAGACCCACCTACCTCCATGGCTACCGGTGGTCTTGTGGTAAGCCCAAAGGCCCCTGATGCGGGTTCCTTTTCTCTCCTTGATTGGGAGTAGGACTGGTAGGGAGTGTAGATTCCATGTTGGTCTGAAAAACTCATCATACTGAGCCTGCCTTGTAGGACAATTCTGGCCATAATTCTGAGTCTGCCTTGAAAGACGACTATGATCATATTTCCGTGCCCAGCTTTCAAGCTACCACCGGCTTCAGAGAACCGCTTACCCCCTATGGAGGTGTGGGGTGTGTTGTCGCCTACTGATGAAGTTTTGCTTGTCATTGGTACCTTGATTGGTCCGACAGCTTTTGCTTCCTTCTTCTGGGCTTACCTGAAGAGAGGATTCGGCGGCTGGTTTCTCCAAAGTCACCCTGATAGCGCTGTTCCCTTGACGGCATTTGTAGCGTGCGGATATTCTGCCAACTGCTGGCTCTTGAGGCCATATGCATGTGCTTCAGTATGTTCATACTTTAAATTCGAGATCAGTTACCTACTGATCACTCACACTCCCCTCCACTGAGAGTGAGATTTGTAGGCTGCCCTGAAAATAGGTGCTGCCGCAGGCCCCTGAGGGTACCTGCACTGACATGGCCGCTCCAGTGGACCTAAATGAGATTCTTGCTTTGGGACAGGCTGAAACTGACCGTGAATGCTCCTCTCCTCTGAGCAGGAGACATTTGCTAGATCTCCATCCAGGGAAGCACCCAGTGGAACCTGGATGATTGCAGAAGTATTTCTTTTCTTTTGTTTGTATGGAAGCTTATTATTCATTTTATGTAAAGCACTTTGATGTCAATGCGAGTTAACTTAAACAGTGCTATATAAGTAAAACTTACTTACTTCCTTTCTTCTGTTTGTCCCTGGGAAGGTTCCCCCCCCCCCCTGCTTTTGCTTCAGAGTGGTTTCTTCCATATGTACTTCCCCCTCGAATGAGGAAGACATTGGGCTGCCCCATGTGCGAGGCTCCCGGCACTGCTGTAGGCCCCAGGCTGACACAGCTCCCTCCTTTGGAGCAGGTCATTGTTGGAGCAACTTCTCCAAAGGTTGCCCCATGTGGGAGAGTCGTCCTCAGGCACTCTCCGTTGAGGGGGGGTATCCCTCTTCCCCGGACTCATCTGAGCCCACGGGTTTGTCAGACTTGCGGGTGGTTTACGTCCCCCGGGACCACCAACGGAGCTCCTCCTCCTCCCGAAGTCTCTTGCCTGTTCTGCCGGCGCTAATGTCGGGAAAAAGACCGTCGCCCACTACTGGGAATGCTGCGGTCTTCGGCAGCCGACTTCCCCGCGGACCGTCTCCTCGACATCTGGGCCCTGAAACTACAAAAAGCTTCAAGCCCGAAAGAACGCAGGTAAGTCATTCAACTTTGTTTACCTGCCCATCCCGACGGCTGGGAGGACACAGTGCCTCTGCCCGTCCGTCGCGCGCGTTGCGTTCAGATGTAATGACGCGCACGCAGACGGACGGCCCTTCTTCACGTAGTCACTCACGTGACTCCGAAGTAAAATCTCCAGTTTACTGGCACAGTCCTGAAATGCTCTTAAATGGCTTTCTGCTAAACAACACACAACTTGGCTGATTAAAATTGTTCGAAGAAAAGTACTATCAAGCCTCAAAGGAGCATTGGGAACTATGGAGCAAACATAAGGAGAGGAAATCAGGAGGGCAAAAAGAGGGTGGAAGGTAACTCCAGCTGTTTACAAATACACAGAACTAGATGTTACAAGTCCAAAGTGCCAAATATCAAATTACTCCCGATGGTGATGGGAGCCTTCTGCACTCAACTTTGCTCCTCCGATGTTGAGAAAGGCTAGGCAGACACGTCATTGGGGTTATCAAGTGGGCACCTACTTTCATCGACGTTTCGCTGATTGGACCCACGACATCTCCAAGTAGGCTCAGCGGTGCATTCTGGCGTCCCAGAACCACCCCCCTCTGCATCTGTCTAGTCGGTTATTTGGGAGACCAAATGGGGTCTTTCCTCTTCAGCCAGAGCCACTGGCAACTCCGCTCTGCCACCCGTGATGTTTCTTTGATGGCCTGGCCTAGGGCTTGTCCGCTGATCCCCAGGTCCTTCATCAGTCTTAAGGTAGATGTTGCCACGAATCCTCGACATCCAACTTCTACCGGGCAGATCTTAGCTCTCCAGCCCCGCTGTTCTGCCTCTGCTGCAAGTTCTGTATATCACAGTTTCTTTCTTTCGAAGGCTTCCTGCCCAGCATCCTCCCAAGGGACTGTGAGCTCCACAAAATGTTAACATTAATGTCCAGGAAACTAGAGGGCCCTCAGAAACCAAAGATGTCATCTCAGTGTGAAGCCACAGGAGAGGGCATGCTCTTCTTTTTTATGCATGGAGAAGGACATGAAGATTGAGAAATTGACACAAAAAGCTGGATTAACTCAGCGAGTCAGGCAGCACCTCTGGAGAAAAGAAATAGGTGACGTTTCGGGTCGAGACCCTTCCTCAGGCTGAGAGTCAGGGGAAAGGGAAACGAGAGATAAAGATGATTTTACTTCGGAGTCATGTGAGTGACTACGTGAAGAAGGCCGTCATCCCACTTGGCGCGTCATTACGTTGACTCGCTTTGCGCAAACGAGCCGACTGGCGCAGCATTTGCGCTGTCCAGCGGTAAGTTTAAACCAACAAGGTAAGTTTTAAACTTACCTCTGGGATTGGTTTTTGTTTTGCAGGAAACTCATTTTCAGAGTTTGCCTGCTGGATTGGGGGCGAAGTCCGGACGAGCCGCGGGTAAACCACTATGGACTGCGGGAACCCCAGTCACGGAACATAAGGAATCCCCGGAAAAGGACCGCAGGACCCGCTACGGAGACCGCGGAAGTGCGAGTAGCGGGTGGCGGTCGAATCGCTGGCAGTGGAGCCAGCAGCGTGGAACTGATGCTGACAGCACCTAGACAGCCGTTGGAAGGTTAGTCACAAAAATTGTATCTCCCTCTCTTCCCTACACTCCGGGGGAGTGTAGGGAAGAGGCCCATTCATTTAAACAAAATGGGCCAGGAGTACCTAGGCAAACCCGTTTGGAGGGTTAGCCACTATTTGATCTCTCGCTCTGAGGAAGGGAGCGCAAGGAGAAAGCCCGCAAACAAGTCGGGGCAGGAGGATTCCGGATGGAGAGGATTACCTCCTTCATGGGTAACGTGTTTAAACGTTCAAACCTACATGGAGCACCTGATGGAGAGGTGCTCCACAATGATATACTCCAAAGGAGGGAGTTATCAGCCCGGGTATTATGGAGAACCCGCAGGCAGCGACCCCTGTTTCAGGGCTGCACAAATGTCTCCTGCTCTGAGGAGAGGAGCATCCAGGGTCAGTTTCAGTCTGACCCAAAGCAAAGAACCTGATATAGGTCCGCTGGAGGGGTCATGTCAGCGCAGGTATCCTCAGGGGCCTGTGGCAGCACCTGTTTTCAGGGCTGCCTACGAATCTCACTCTCTGTGGAGGGGAGTGCGAGTGGTCAGTAGGTAACTGATCTCAAATTTAAAGTATGAACATACTGAACCACATGCATATGGCCTCAAGAGTACTCGCAAACAAAGGGTTTGCTGCCGGAAGAGTTGGTCTCCAGCCGTTGGCAGAATACCCGGAAGGGGCCAGAGTTCTCACGCTACAAGTGCCGGCAAGGGAACAGCGCTATCAGGGTGACATTGGAGGGCGAAATCCAGGAAATGAAACCAGCTGCCGAATCCTCGTCAAGTAAGACCAGAAGAAGGAAGCAAAAGCTGTCGGACTAATCAAGGTACCATGACAAGCAAAGCTTCATCAGTAGGCGACAACACACCCCACACCTCCATAGGGGTAAGCAGCTCACTGAAGCCGGTGGTAGCTTGAAGGCTGGGCACGGAAATATGATCAGAGTCGTCTTTCAAGGCAGACTCAAAGTTATGGCCAGAATTGTCTTACAAGGCAGTCCATGAAGGCCTTTGAGCACATAGTCCTCACCCATCTCAAAACCCACACTGCCCCCATCATGGACCCTTTCCAATTTGTATATAGGGCCAACCGGTCTGTTGAGGATGCTATCAACTTAGCTCTTCACTATTCCCTTCATCATCTGGAATCACCGAACACCTATGCACGCATCCTGTTTATAGATTTTAGCTCGGCCTTTAATACTATACACCCGATTAAACTCTACAATAAAATGTTGGACATGAGCATCCACCCAGCCATGTGCCATTGGATTCTACACTTTCTAACAAACAGACAGCAAAGAGTCAAGGTGGGTGAAAAACTCTCCAGCCCTTTGACTCTCAACATAGGAGCCCCCCAAGGGTGCGTTCTGTCACCCCAGCTCTTCTCACTTTACACCAACAACCTCACATCCCAATGCAGCTCAGTTAAAATTTTTAAATATGCAGACGACACAACAATAATTGGCCTAATCTCAGACAACAAAGAATCACAATACCATCTAACAGTCGATAGCGCAGTCAAATGGTGCGCAGACAACAACCTTCAGCTTAATACTTCAAAAACCTTAGAAATCATCATAGATTTTAGACGCAATCAAAACCACAAACCCCCGGTCCATGTCAACTCTCACCCCATAACCTCCACGAACTCATTTAAGTTTCTAGGCACCTATATCTCCAATAATCTAAAATGGCACATCAATGCAGACCACGTCATCAAGAAAGGTCAACAACGTCTATATTTCCTCAGACAGCTCAAAAAGTTCAGAGTTGATAAACACCTCCTGGTCCGTTTCTATCAATCAATCATTGAAAGCATCATCACCTCCTCAATCACAGTCTGGTACGGTAACACCGATAGTCACTCACTACACAGAATACAACGCATTGTCTCCAAGGCCTCCAGGATCATCAACTCCCCCCTCCCCTCAATCCATTCAAGTTATCTCCAACGTACCTCACAACGGGCAAAAAAGATCATCTCGGACCACTCCCATCCAGCAAATCACCTTTTTCAGTCTCTCCCTTCGGGGAGGCGCCTCAGGTCACTTGCTACTAAAACCACCCGCTTTAAAAACAGTTTCTTCCCCTCAGCAATAAGAACTCTCAATTCCGTCCAATAATCAGACAATAATATGACTTTTGATGTATACAGTGTCTTGTCTATGGTCTTTGTTTGTTCTTTTGCACTATGTATTGTTGGTGAGATTTGTGATTTGTGATGTGGTATGGATGCACTTTATTACAGTGATCTGTGTTATTAGTGGTATGTAACAAAAGCAGTGTACCATCATGTACCGAACCCAAATACCACCAACCCTGGTTGCGTGGCAATTAAAGATTCTATTCTATTCTATTCTATTCTATTCTCAGTATGATGAGGTTTCAGACCAAGACCCAAGCAGGTGTCAGGAGAAACATGGAATCCACACACCCTATCAGTCCTACTCCCCAATCAAGGAGAGAAAAGGAACCCACATCAGCGGCCTTTGGGCTTACCATAAGACCACCGGTAGCCATGGAGGTAGGTGGGTCTGGGTTTTCCGAAACAAGGGATTGTGGACAAGTTACATATTGGTAATGTTTTACTCTTGTGTTTTTGTACAAATGACAATGAAAAACAACATGAGATTCAGATCTGGTTTTAAAAAACAGATGATAACATGTGATTACTTTTACTGCACAACATACATAGGTTCCAAGCAGACTTGGAATTGGGACCGGAGTTGTCTTCGAGGCAGGCCCAGTATTATGGGCAGGATTACCTTTCAGGACAGGTGACAGATGGAGGATGTCACTTCATTTAGCTTTAACTCATATGTGCAGTACAGACTTTCAGAATAGTAAATTTCGTTATGGTCTAACAACTGTTTTTTGTAGGAGCTATATGGCAAGCATTGATCTCAAAGATGCATGCTATGCAGTTTCCCATTCACTGGAATCGCCGGAGATGTTTGAAATTTATCTGGATGGGTCTATAATAACAGTTAAAGCGTTGCAAAATAGGCTAACTTCAGTTCCCAGGTCTATTTACCAAATTTCGAAAACCAGAGCTTGGGCTGCTCAGAGCTCAAGAACATTAGTTATCGCCTATCTGGATGATGCTAAAAGCTGTTTTTTGCTAAAAAATTAGCTGTTATAGGCCCAAACTATATTTGAGGAATCAGGGTCCCACACCCATCCAGTTAAATTTATGTTGATACCAATCAGAACTACTGATTATTGGGATTTACATTTAACAATCAACTTAACAGGGACTCCACCCTGGAGCAAGAGATGCAATTAACAGAAGCATGTAACAACCTCATTGGTTATTAAGCAGCCTTCTATTCATCAAGTGTAGTTGACAATATAGCAGCTGTGTATCAGTGGTACAATTGGGCTTTGCATTACCAGAACTTATAACATGCAAAGAATTAACCTCTCAAGTACCATATAGGTCATTACAAATAAACCTATGCTATTCTCAGCTGAAGCTACCAAAGTCATGATGGTGGCAGTATTCAGCATTGCTCCAGTATTTTTGGTCAGTAATACTCAGTAATTACAAATTGATGCTAGTGCTCAAAAATGAGAAGTATGGAATGCCATCTCCAGTTACGGAGGCGGATGCGGGTTGCATGAGTTACCGATTTTTCAGTAATTTGTATCAACTACCTAGAACTCGGTTCATTCTATACGTTAAAGGTTATTGTAAGAATGTGCACAATCTGCATGCTTAACTCCAAGTTGATACACTATGGGGGTGGCATATGTTAGTCACATGGGTGCTATGAAGTTTAAATATCCTGTGATATTTACCTAATCTCATTTGAAACTACTGTCGCAGGTGAAATCAATGACAACATAGGATGGATGTTGGATTACAAAGTATTTAATGTCATTTTGGCTCGATGGAACACCGAATATCGATATGTTTAAATACAGGCTCATTTACCAGCTGCAAAACATGTGGCATACAGTGGCAAGAGACACATTATCGCCACTCGGTGGAGGAATGTTATTGCATGTGTTTTTCTCCATTCTGCCTCATCAGTCGGGTTTTGCAATTAATCCAGCAAGATACCGCTTCAGGCCGCAAACTGCCTGACTGGCATATGCAGCCATGGTTCCCGCTAATGTAGGGAATGATATAGAACCTTATATGGTTATTCAAAATATAAAACTTGCTGGTACAGCCTGTGACTCATTAGACCAGCCTCTGTATGATACATCAAGTCATTGACTTGAAGACTCCGAGACGATTTTCCTGCGCCGCGGGTTGTCAGACCAATCCGTGTAGTGCTCACTGCAGAATGCAGGATAAGCACCAAAAAAGGCAGGACATCTCCACTTCAGCAGATGGGAAATGTATTTAGCTGATTACACATGTTACATACTATACAGCACGGATAACTGACGTCCTAGAGTTCATTTCAAATGAGTCTTTGGCAATACTAAGTTACAGTGCCATTAAAAAGTGCTTTCTCATCATATTTGCTGCAGCAAGTGGAACCCACACTGTCGGGCCTCACCCTCTGATATCCAGAATTATATAGGATATCTTAACACAAGTTCTCCCAGACCCAGTAACATGGGAGTATGGGACAATGACGTAATGTTAACATTACTTCAGTAGGGAACTCCAGCTACATCCTTATCTTAAGCCGGCTCTCAAAAGGTAACAATCCTCATGGCACTGGCCTCAGTGCAACGGGTCCAGTCATGACATAAATTATGACTGGACAGGGTGGTTACATCTGCTAATAACATAATATATTATGTTTTGATTTAATCAACCAGAGCTAACCAGGCGTTAAGTACAAACAGTTTCATGGGATAGATAGATAGATAGATAGATAGATAGATAGATAGATAGATAGATAGATAGATAGATAGATAGATAGATAGATAGATAGATAGATAGATAGATAGATAGATAGATAGATAGATAGATAGATAGATAGATAGATAGATAGATAGATAGAATCTTTATTTGCCACATGACCAGGGTTGGTGGTATTTGGGTCCAGTACATGATGGCACACTGCTTTAGTCACATTAACACTAATAACAACACAGATCACAGTAATAAAGTGCATCCATACCACATCACAAATCACAAATCTCACCAACAATACATAGTGCAAAAGAACAAACAAAGACCATAGACAAGACATTGTATACATCAAAAGTCTTAGTATTGTCTGATTATTGGAGGGAATTGTGTGTTCTTATTGCTGAGGGGAAGAAACTGTTTTTAAAGCGGGTGGATTTTGTAGCAAGTGACCTGAGGCGCCTCCCTGAAGAGAGAGACTGAAAAAGGTGGTTTGCTGGATGGGAGGGGTCCGAGATGATCTTTATTGCCCGTTTTGAGGTACGTTGGAGGTAAATGGAATGGATTGAGGGGAGGGGGGAGTTGATGATCCTGGAGGCCTTGGAGACACTGCGCTGTAATCTGTGTAGTGAGTGACTGTCAGTGTTTCCGTACCAGACTGTGATTGAGGAGGTGATGATGCTTTAAATTATGGATTGATAGAAACAGACCAGGAGGTGTTTGTGGACTCTGAACTTTTTGAGCTGTCTGAGGAAGTATAGGCGTTGTTGTCCTTTCTTGATGATGTGATCTGCATTGATGTGCCATTTTAGATTATTGCAGATATAGGTGCCCAGAAACTTAAATGAGTTTGTGGGGGTTATGGGATGGGAGTTGACATGGACCGGGGGTTTGGGGTTTTGTTTGCATCTGAAATCTATGATGATTTCTAAGGTTTTTGAAGTATTAAGCTGGAGGTTGTTGTCTGCGCACCATTTGACTGCGCTGTCCACTGTTTGATGGTATTGTGATTCGTTGTTGTCTGAGATGAGGCCAATTATTGTTGTGTCGTCTGCATATTTGAAAATTTTGACTGAGCTGCATTGGGATGTGAGGTTGTTGGTGTAAAGTGAGACGAGCTGAGGTGACAGAACGCACCCTTGAGGGGCTCCTGTGTTGAGAGTCAGAGGGCTGGAGAGTTTTTCACCCACCTTGACTCTTTGCTGTCTGTTTGTCAGAAAGTGCAGAATCCAATGGCACATGGCTGGGTGAATGCTCATGTCCAACAGTTTATTGTAGAGTTTAATTGGGTGTATAGTGTTAAAGGCCGAGCTAAAGTCTATAAACAGGATGCGTGCATAAGTGTTCGGTGATTCCAGATGATGTAAGGAGTAGTGAAGAGCTAAGTTGATAGCATCCTCCACAGACCGGTTGGCACTGTATGCAAATTGGAAAGGGTCCATGATGGGGGCAGTGTGTGTTTTCAGATGGGTGAGGATTATGTGCTCAAAGGCCTTCATGGCAACTGATGTTAGTGCAACAGGTCTAAAATCGTTCAGACAGCTCACCTTGGAGGACTTGGGCACAGGGATGATAATGGATGATTTAAAACACTGCGGGACTCTACATTGGCTGAGGGAAGTGTTAAAGGTGGAGGTGAACACAGGGGCCAGCTGAGCTGCACAGTGGTTGAGAGCAGCGGGGCTGAGGTCGTCTGGCCCTGCCACTTTTCTTTTATTAAGATTTTTGAAGGCCGCCCTAACTACCTCCTCAGAGATGGTGAATGGTGCTGAGTTAGGTGGGGGGGGGAGGCATGAATGGCGGGGTGGCATTATCAAAGCGTGCATAAAAAGTGTTCAGTTTTTCCGGTAAGTCCGGATCCTCATCTGGGATGGGAACAGGACGTTTTTTGTAGTCCGTCATCTTCTGTAGATTTTTCCAGACATCTCTTGAATTATGAGTTTTGAATTGTTGTTCCAATTTCTTTGAATAAGCTGACTTTGCTTTCCGTATTGCAGACCTGAGTCCATATTTTGCTGTATTGTACTGATCACTGTTTCCATTGGTACAGGCTGCATTTTTCTTTTTGCGAAGAAGTTGTACATCCTTGTTGAACCAGGGTTTTCCATTACAGGGTATTGTGACAGTTTTGTAGGTGACGCACAGTTCTTCACAGTAGCGGACGTATGACGTCACCACGTCAGTGTACACGTCGATGTTGTTGCCGGATGCGTTGAGGAAGAGGTCCCAGTCAGTGCATTCAAAACATCCCCTTAACGTTTCGATGACATCCTCTGACCAGGACTTAACGGTTATTGTTTTGGGCTTGATGGATTTCAGTTTTTGTTTGTATGCGGGGATGAGCAGCAGCATTACATGATCGGATCTGCCCAATGGAGCACAAGGAAAGGCACGGTAAGCGCCAGTGATGTTAGTGTAACAATGATCCAATATATTGTTTTCTCTGCTCGGGCATGTAACTTGCTGAGTGTAGTTAGGGAGTTCTTTAGTTAGACAGCTGTAGTTGAAGTCGCCCAAGGCTATAATGATGGAATCAGGATGTGAGCTTTCCATGGAGGAAATGTGCTGTGCTAACATATCCATACCCGTGTTAGCATTAGCGTCGGGTGGAACGTAGACGCCAATTAACACAACAGATGAGAATTCCCTGGGTAGATAGAATGGTCTGATGTTCAAACAGAGGAATTCAATATCAGGGGAGCAGTGTTGTGCTTGTACTGTGATGTTATTGCACCAGCGTTGATTGACAAGGAAGCAGATACCCCCTCCCTTGTACTTGAGTGACAGCGCTGCCGACCTATCGGCTCTGTAGATGATAAAGCCAGGTGGGGTTACTGCTGAATTGGGAACAGATTGATCCAGCCAGGTTTCCGTGAAGCAGATGGCAGATGATTCTTTGTCCTCTCTCCTTGTGTGGATCAGAAGCTGGAGTTCATCCATCTTGTTCCGAAGTGATCGGACGTTGGAGAGTAGTAGTGCCGGTAGTGGAGGCCGGTAGGTCCGCTTCCTGAACCGAGCCAGGACTCCTGCTCGCCGTCGGTCAAGCCGTCGACCAGGCCTAGGAGAGGTCCCAGGGTGTGGCCCAGGTGAGGTGTTCCTGGCGCGTAATTCCACAGGAAGGGTTTGTGCAAGGGTCGGAGATCCCAAAAAACCGTTCGATCTTGCCCTTATAGTAAGCAACTCAATTCAATCATAATTGAGTATGCAGCAGGAGGAGTTTTTAACATAGAAAGACAAAAGTGCGTAACATAGAAGCAGGGACTGTACCGGCGCGTGCCTCAAGGCCGCCATCTTGAATCACACCTTCACAACAATACGTCTAGATCACTTAAAGCCTCAAAGGCTCCAAACAAAACAATGTTTGTTAGTAAAAAAAATATATATATATATATATAAACTTCATAAGAAGTTTAGTTCTACCATCTCCAGGAGGTAAAACGGGGTTTTGGTGAATGCAGGAGTCAATACTAATATTTTCAACACGCACTCCACCGGGGCTGCTACCACATCAGCTCAAAGGATTATGTACGTTTCCATTGGACCACATCCTAGCAGCTGCAGGATGGTCAAACGAATATACTTTACCAACTTTAAATATAACCCGTTGCCAAATTGGGGGCATTTTTTGACTCTGTTTATAGTTTCCTCTGGATGAAAGGGGTCACTATTATTTTCATTGGATGATTAAGCATCAGCATAACAAACCAAGTCATGTCTGAATGCATGAATCTTTTTTCACTCATCCATGGTAATTCATGCAGTGTGTAACGCATGGATTCGTTTCTGGCATGAAATCACAGAGCTTTGAAATCTTCACGTAGTCACTCACGTGACTCCGAAGTAAAATAGTAAGATTAAACAAGAACTTACCAGTTTGAAGTTTGATCTTGACCCTCATATTATCAGGTCATATGGTAGTTCTAGTTCTCAAAATCTTACTATGTTCAGGTTAACTACTTGTTTCTGTGATTCCATACCGCTGCTTTGAAGTGTGACGCGCCAAGTGGGATGACGACCTTCTTCACGTAATCGCTCATCGTAACTCCTCATAAAATCAAGATCAAACTTCAAACTGGTAAGTTCTCGTTTAATCTTACTATTATAGAGAGGTATAGAACAAATTAATGAAAGGTATGCAAAAAAGTGACGATGATAAAGGAAACGGGTCACTGTTAGTTGTGTGCCAGGTGAAAATGAGTTACAGACAACGAGACTCAATAAGACGACATTGAAGCAGTTACGATTTGGGTGGGGGAAGGATGGAGTGAGAGGGTAAGAACAGGTTTCTTGTTTAGAGAAATCAGCATTCATATCCCTGGGTGCTAAGCTGCTCAAGTGAAATATGAGATGCTGTTCCTCCAACTGTTAAAGGAAAAGTTTTGAGAGTCTGAAGAAGGGTCTCGGCTCGAAACATCACCCATTCCTTCTCTCCAGAGATGCTGCCTGACCAGCTGAGTTACTACGGCATTTTGTGTCTACCTTTGTTTTGAGAACAGTCCGTATTTCAGTCAAGGAGGTGCTGAACATCCTAAGGCATATGAAGGTAGATAAATCTTCTGGGCCTGATCAGATATACCCAAGGACACTGTTGAAGCTAGAGATGAAATTGCAGGCGTCCTGGCCGAGATATATGAATCGTCATTAGTCAGTTGAGGTGTCGGAAGACTGGATGGTGACTAACGTTGTGCCTCTTTAAGAAGGGCTGCAAGGAATCGCCTGGGAGTGATAGGCCAGTGAGCCCGCCATCTGTGGTAGGCAAATTACTGGAGAGTATCGGATAGATACATTTTTGAAGAAGTAACAAAAAGGGTTGATAAGTGCAAAGCCATAGATGTTGCCTGTATGGACTTTTACAATGCACTTGATAAGGGTCTGCATGCTTAGCTGCTCTGGAAGGTTAGATTGCATGGGATCGAGGGAGAGCTAGCCGACAATTAAAATACATTAACTGAACGCTTGGCCAAGCCGACCCTACAATGCCACCAGGACAATGGGCCTTCATGGTCAGGTTAAGAAATTCTATACCCATAACAACTGGGACTTGAAAGTGGTGCCAAATCATGCGACTCTGTATACTGTCTCAGTGTACGACTAGTATACACATACACCTCTGGTCTGAAGAAGAGTCTTGACCCGAAACGTCACCAATTCCTTCTCTCCAGCGATAGAAACATAGAAAGTAGAAAAATAGATGCAGGAGCAGGCCATTCGGCCCTTCGAGCCAGCACCGCCATTCAATATGATCATGGCCGATCAACTGCCTCACACTGACAATACAATACAATACAACACAATTTTATTTGTCATTTGAACCTCGTTGAGGTCCAAATGAAATGTTGTTTCTGCAGTCATACATACAAAAAGAAAAAGACCCAAGACAGAACACAATTTACACAGACATCCATCGCAGCGCATCTCCTCCTCGCTGTGATGGAAGGCAAAAAACGTATCTCTCCCCTGCACTCCCCTCTCCCCCCCCCCCTGATGTCAGAGTCAAAGCCCCCAGTGGGCGATGGTAATTGTCCCGCGGCCATTAAAGCCGCGCCGGATGATGCAAGGCCACGCTCCGGGTCTTGTTGTTGGAGCCCCCGGCGGGCGCTAGCAAAGTCCCGCAGCCATTCCAAGCCGCCGGGGCGGTGATGTAAGGCCCTGCTCCAGGTAATCTTCAACCCCGCAACTCGGGCGGGAGAAGTCGCCGTTGCGGAAGCCCCGAAAAGCGGACTCCCAGCAGGGACCCGCGGGCTCCCGGTGTTCCTGTCTGCCAGACCTGCGGTTGGAGCCTCCGAAACTCCGGGGGTCGGGTCACAGCAGCGCGCCACCACCGCTCCACCAGCTTCGGACTCGGCCAGCTTCGTGATGGTACGTAAGTCCGCAGCTCCGCGACTGGAGCCCCAGGTCGTTCCTGCCGGAGGCCGCTCCACATTGCAGCCCCAACGACATGGCACCCCCCCCCCCCCCCCCCCCCCCCCCCCCCCCCGCCCCCACACACATACCCCGTCAAAACAAATAAAATAAAAACTACATTGAAACGAGACAGAAAATAATAAAAAGACAGACGGACTGCAGAGGCCGCTGCGACGTGAGTCGTGCCGCCCACCGGACAATGGAGGACAGAAAGGTCTGTGTAGGCACGGGTTCGGGTCGAGACCGGAAATGACACCCATTCCTTCTCTCCACAGGTGCTGCCTGTCCCGCTGAGTTACCCCAGCATTTTGTGGCTATCTTTTGTTTAAACCAGCATTTGCAGTTCCTTCCTACACATACTGTATCTGAGATACTTATCTAAGATATATCTAAATGATTATGTACAGTCACACTTGTACTGAACTGTATACACAAATTAATTTCACTGTTCACATGACAAATAAAGTACAAATGACCATTGAATAGCAAGATGAGCATTTGAGAAAGCAGGGGCCAGGTGATGAAATGGACCTTTAAGAATCCAGGAAGAGCCTATCAGACTTACTTTTGATCTTGTGAACAGTAAGTTTGTATTGTTTGTGTATCCTTTAATATCACTTTTAAAGTAATTTGTAATTGTAAATGTGCAATTGTTAATAATGATGGTCACATCATTCTTAATTTAGTGGAAACTTACAGAATAGTGAAAGGCTTGGATAGAGTGGATGTGGAGAGGATGTTTCCACTACTGGGAGAGTCTAGGTCATAGCCTCAGAATTAAAAGACATTATTTTAGGAAGTTAGATGAGGAGGATTTTATTTAGTCAGAGGGTGGTGAACCTGTGGAATTCTTTGTCAGTCAATGGGTATTTTTAAGGCAGTGATAGATAGATTTTTGATTAATACATATGTCAGAGTTTATGGGGAGAAGGCAGGAGAATGGGGTGAGGAGGGAGAGGTAGATCAGCCATGATTGAATGGCAGAGTAGACTTGATGGGCCGAATGGCCTAATTCCACATTCCTTATGACCTATTTCCTGTAAAAAAAAACCAGCAAGAGTTACCAAGTAATCCATGTCATCTTTAAGAGCAATATATATTCACATATAAAACATAGAACGTATAGCAGAACAGCACAGGTATGGTTCCCTTCAGTCCATAGTGTTTGTTCCAAACCTCCTGTTCACCCTCTCCAAAGTTCAGCTCAATCATGACTGTGAAATTCAATGGCCATAGCATTGAAGACAAGCATACCATACGCCTTCTTTACTTCCTATCTCCTTGTGCTGCCACCGTTAGCGAGCTATAATCTTGGACTCCAAGATCACTCTGCACGTTAATGCTGTTAAGTGTCTTGCCAGTAACTGTATTCTCTCTCCATACATGCAACCTCCCAAAGTGCAACATCTCACACTTGCTCAGGTTAAACTCCATCTGTCATTTCTCTGCCCATTTCTGCGACAGATAGATAGATAGATAGATAGATAGATAGATAGATAGATAGATAGATAGATAGATAGATAGATAGATAGATAGATAGATAGATAGATATCTAAGGTACACAAAAATGCTGGAGAAAGTCAGCGGTTGCAGCAGCATCTATGGAGCGAAGGAAATAGGCAACGTTTCGGGCCAAAACTCTTCTTCGGACTGAAGACGGGTTTCGGCCCGAAACGTTGCCTATTTCCTTCGCTCCAGAGATGCTGCTGCACCCGCTGAGTTTCTCCAGCATTTTTGTTTACCTTTGATTTTCCAGCATCTGCAGTTCCTTCTTAAACATTATCTATCTACCTATCTACCTATCTATCTATCTACTTATCTGACAGCAGAGGTCCCAGCACAGATTCCTGCGCAACTCCACTGGTCACAGACCTCCAGCCAGAATATCAACCTTCCACTACAACCTTAGTCTTCTATGAATAATCCAAATGACCAAGTCATCATGAATCCCGTACATCTTCTTCATAAGCCTACCATGTGCGACCTTATCAGAAGCCTGGGCCTGTCCCACTTAGGCGATTTTTATACACACACACACAGCTTCCTTCACCAGCCCATTATGCAGGCGAGGGATAGGGCAAGCGGGGGGAGCGCTGTCTGAGTGAAAGTCACACGGGGCAAAGCCAATGTGATACAAACATACACCACGATGAACAGGAAGGTTGGTGCTGTAATTAAGATGGCTAAAGCACAGTGTACGGCAAGTCCTTTAAAAGAGGGGGGATGGGGGGGGGGGGCAGAGGGGGGGAGGAGGAGTGGAGACAACTTTTAGAAGCCAGAGATACACAGCTGTGAAGCTCGGCGGACATTAACATTACCGTTCAGTTATCCTTGGTTCTGAAAACTACTGCTTACAGTTTTTTTTCCAATGAGCCAAAGAAATTCACCGGTCAGTACCGGCTACAACCTACAAGAACCTACAAGAACCTTCGACCTCCTGGCAACCCACTAGGATCTCCTGGCGACCCACCTACGGTACGAGAATTCTCGCTACTCTCCATGGCGGCTTCATTCAGGTCGACCATAAAGAAGCTGCAACTAGTTCCCAGAATGCGGGAACTCCTCACGACCATGAAGACGACTCCCTGGCAACCACCTGCGAACATGTGACGACCATGTGGCAAACGCATAGTCTCTTACAGTCGCCTAAGTGGGACAGGCCCATTACTAAACTCCATGTGTACAACATCCGCTGCACTACCTTCATTAATCTCCTTTGTCACCTCCACAAAACAAATGTGGAGGTGACATCGACCTGCCCCATACAAGCCACACTGGTTACCTTTAATCACCCCACTATTCTCCACAACAGTTTCCCGATCACGGGCGTGAGGCTCATTGGCCTATAATAGTCTGGACTCTCTCTACTTCTCTTCTTCAACAAATGAACAACATTGGCCACTCTCCAGTCCTCCAAGTCAAGTCAAGTCAAGTCAAGTTTATTCGTCACATACACATACGAGATGTGCAGTGAAATGAAAAGTGGCAATGCTCGCGGACTTTGTGCAAAAAGACAAACAAACAAACAACCAAACAAACTATAAACACAATCATAAACACACACATATTCTTTTAGATATTAAATATTGGAAGGAAAAACATTCAGTAAAGTTAGTCCCTGGTGAGATAGGAGTTTACAGTCCGAATGGCCTCTGGGAAGAAAATCCTTCTCAACCTCTCCGTTCTCATGGCAACGGAGGCATTTGCCTGACCGTAGCAGCTGGAACAGTCCGTTGCAGGGGTGGAAGGGGTCTCCCATGATTTTATTGGCTCTGGAGTTGCACCTCCTGATGTATAGTTCCTGCAGGGGGGCGAGTGAAGTTCCCATAGTGCATTCAGCCGAACGCACTACTCTCTGCAGAGCCTTCTTGTCCTGGGCAGAGCAATTCCCAAACCAGATGGTAATATTTCTGGACAAGATGCTTTCCACAGCCGCTGCGTAAAAGCACTGGAGGATCCTCGGAGACACTCTGAATTTCCTCAATTGCCTGAGGTGGTAAAGGCGCTGCCTTGCCTTACTCATGAGTGCTGCGGCGTGTGATGTCCATGTCATATCCTCAGAGATGTGGACTCCCAGGCATTTAAAACAGCTCACCCTATCCACAGGATCCCCATTTATCCTCAATGGTGTGTACGTCCTCGGATGATGTGCCCTCCTAAAGTCCACGATCAGCTCCTTCGTTTTTTTGATGTTCAAGAGGAGGCTGTTGTCCTGGCACCAGAGTGCTAGATCAGCCACCTCCTCCCGGTAGGCCTTCTGATCGTTGTTTGAGATCAGGCCCACCACCAATGTGTCATCAGCAAACTTAATTATTGAGTTGGAGCTGAACCTAGCCACACAGTCATGTGTGTACAGGGAGTACAATAGGGGGCTGAGGATGCAACCCTGGGGTGCTCCTGTGCTCAGGGTGAGGAACTTCGATGTATTCCCTCCCATCTTGACTACCTGGGGCCTGGCGGTTATAAAGTCCAGGACCCAGGCACACAGGGAGGTGTTGAGCCCCAATTCCAATAGCTTCCCAGCCAGTCTGGTGGGGACTATCGTGTTGAAGGCTGAACTGAAGTCTATGAACAGCATCCTCACGTAGCCCCCCTTCTGGCTGTCAAGATGAGAGAGAGCGGTGTGCAAAACCTGGGAGACCGCATCGTCCGTGGATCTGTTCGGACGGTATGCGAACTGCAACGGGTCCATGTTGTGAGGGAGGAAGGCGCAGATGTGTTTCTTCACCAGCCTCTCAAAGCATTTCATGACTACCGAGGTAAGGGCCACCGGGACGGTAGTCATTCAGACAGGCTGGGGAGACATTTTTTGGTACCGGTACAATTATGGATTTTTTGAAGCAGGCAGGGACCACGGACTTGTCCAGGGAGAGGTTGAATATTGTAGTGAGCACTGGAGCTAGCTGCGTAGCACAGGACTTGAGTACTCGCCCCGAAATGCCATCGGGTTCCCATCCCCACTGCCATTCTTGTTTAAACCCTCCCGAGTAGCACTACCAAACTTCCCTGCTAATGTGTTAGTGCCCCTCCAGTTCAGGTGCAACCCATCCCTCTTGTACAGGTCACCCCTGCCCCAGAAGAGATCCCAATGACGCAAAAATATGAATCCCTGCCCCCTGTACCAACTTCTCAGCCATGCATTTATGTGCCCTATCCTATTGCTACCCTCACAAGCACGTGGCACCGGTAGCAATCCAGAGATTACCACCCTCTAAATCCTACATTTTAAATATTTGCCTAACTCCCTATATTCACCCCACAGGACCTCATCGTCTTTCCTGCACTAGTCATGTTTAGAGGGATATAGCCCAAACACAGACAAGTGGCACTATTTAGATTAGGAAACTCGGTCAGTATTGATACGTTGGGTGGAAGGGTCTGTTAATTTGCTGTTCATGTCTATGACTGTAAATGTTCAACCACCTGAACATACTAATCCAAGTCTAGCATTGACATTTCTGGAGAGTTATGAATAGTAAGATTAAACGAGAACTTACCAGTTTGAAGTTTGATCTTTATTTTATGAGGAGTAACGTTGAGGGATTACGTGAAGAACCCGCCAGGACGCATGTGTGTCATTCTTCAAAGCAGCGGTATGAAATCACAGATAACAGTAATGCACTGAACATAGAAAGATTAGAGAAATAGGATACCAGTTGAACTTTATGATCGAGGGTGGGAGCGGAGGGCACGTAATCCCTCAACGTTACTCCTCATAAAATAAAGATCAAACTTCAAACTGGTAAGTTCTCGTTTAATCTTACTATTTTACTTCGGAGTCACGTGAGTGACTACGTGAAGATTTTAAAGCTCTGTGATTTCATGCCGTGGAAACAAGTCCATGCCTCACAACTGCCTTAATTGACTAAGGGAGGAATAGTGTTAACGTATTCAAACATGAATCCGACATTGAAATTCAATGATGAACTATTAACAACAAATTATAGCCCCTGTCTTATGGGGTAAGATTGGGGTAACATTGCCTCTGAGCTGTTTAGAGTTCTCTGTGTATAAGAATAAATGTCTCATAATGCATAGGCAATCATCTATTGTGTATGGACTGAACTCTATATGAGGCCTTTGTTGAAGTGGTGATACTATCCAGCCTTAATTTATGTAAAGACTGAACTCTATGTGCTGAGACTAATGCCATAAGCATGACTATATTATGTGTAAGTCTATGCAGGGACAGGGCTGTAGCTGGTGACCAATTCCTCAGTAATTTTAGGACTACTCTCACATCCCATATATGGGAATACCTAGTCCTTGGGGATAATATTAAAATTCCCCTCATAAGTTTAGTCACCAGGGGGTGAGTCCCGACAGAATGACGCTCTGATCCTTGCCCCAGAATGCTGAAAGGGCACTTCTGGCGCAGTTTGTGACACTAAACTGAGCCCCTCATCATAGTTGAGGCTAGCCAGGAATTTCAGAACAGAAGTTATGTTCGTCGTACAGTTAGTGATGTTGTTCCTAGAACAATATCTCCCACTTCCTGATGTAGACCTGATATTGTTTCTTGGTGGACTGCCTGTGAGCCACTGTAATATGTTCATTGTTCGGTCCATTAGTCCCAGGTCCGGAAATGGTTTCTTAAGATTCTGCAATCCAACACATTTGTCCTATTATGGTAGAGATGATTTTCCCGCCCGTTACGGGATGAACCAACAATCTGGTTATTTCGGAACAGAGATACATGGTTCTAAAACCATAACAAGAATCACAGGGAACCATGGTTGAATAGGCCAATCGGACACTACCAAAATACAGACGCCGAGTTTAGTTGTATTTTGCGTAATACCCGACTGATGAGGCAGAAAGGGGGGAATGCATAGAAAAACAATTTCCCCCAATGCAGCGAGAAGGCATCCATCGCTGATGCCCCAGTCTGATTCCCAATAAACATATATAGGCAACTGGTGATTAAGCCGAGATGCAAATAGATCGATCTCTGGTGTTTCATATCATGCTACAATATCAGCAAACACTTTGTGGTCCAAGATCCATTCGATGTTTGTCATTGAATTTGCGTGACCTGGTGTCTGCCACTGAATTTGAGGTTACCTAGTAGGTAACTAGCTGATATTCAAATGTTTTTCTGAATACACCATTGCCAAATTGTGTTAGCTGGATTATCACATGATACCAATTTGATTCCACCCATATAGTTAGTATATGCCACCACGGTGGTGTTCTCAATCTGTAGTCTAACATGCAGGTGATGCATTTCTGAACAGTATGATTTTAGACCATAGAACGCACCCAACATTTCCAAGTAGTTTATGACATTTATCTGAAGCAATGATGCCTCTTGTGCATCCCATCTACATCCACAACTAGAGATGGAATTAGTAGCACCCCAACCATGAACACTGGCATCAGTTTGTAGCACCACTGAATGGTTGCTGACAATGATAGGGCTGGAGAAATGCCGAATGTTTTCCCCCACCATTGTAATCCCGTAATTGTTTAGATTGGTAGCTTCATTGGTCTATCAAAATGACCAGTATTGATTTTAAGTGCTTGTACCTTTGCCCTTTGTAATTATTGGTAATACAAAGGTCAAACAGTGTGGCTGGAAAAGCCACAATATTGCCAATTACCCTTGCTACCAGTCGAATAGATGGTTTACTGATGTCAATGAGGTTGTTGCAGGCCTCAGTTAAGTCTGTTGCCTTGTCCTTTGATAAGTTACCCACATGTGAACTAAGTCAAAGGTGAACCCCAAGTAGTCCATAGTGGTGGAAGGTGTTAGCTTAGAATTAATAATGTCTGTAATCCTTCCGCATAGGCACCGAATAGTTAGCATTTTTAAAATGGATGCAATCCATAAAGTAGCCTATGGAATCAATTGTTTGGCAGTAACAAAGGTTTCCATATTGAATGAATATACTGCACAAATGTATTCAGTTTTGTCAGATCTGAATGATTGGCAACCACATCTTTTTTGTTTTTCGTAAAGATATTGACACGAATTCCAAAGAGTCGTGTTGGGATTTTTCCCATGACTCCCTAGCATCTAGCCTCTCCAGTTCAGCATGCGCTTCCAGTTTTTCTTATCGTGAAAGCATGAACGTTCAGTTCGGTACATGCTGAACCGGGAAAAGATTTGTGCACAAATTCAATTGTATTTCCCTGAATACTAAGTAGAAAATAAGTGTTAGTAGTTATTGCACTCCATGCTTCCCAAAAAAAAGTGTAATCTACCACCAATTTGTGTATTATTTACACTTCCTGATTTTTTGGAAGAGACCAGACTCCCCTACCTCCATGGTGACCAGTGGAAAGTTTATTTCTTCCTGTGCAGTCGCCGTTGAGGTTGTGGCGTCGGAGTTTAGATTTGGGATTTGGGGTTGCGCATCTTCCACGAAGGCCGGTCTGGGCCATGGCCTAATAAAGACCTCTGTCATGTTTGCCCGGCCTTTGAGCTTTCACCAGCTTCTGTGTGTCTTGCCTGCTGGTGGGTGCGTAGAGGTGCTGTTGTCATGTGTAGGAGGTCCTACCTGTTGCCGCATTTATGAGCCCCAGGGTTTTAGCCTCCTCATCGAGCTCTTTTACCTGTTTTGACAGGTTGCCCCCAAGTAGTAAAATTGGTGGTTTAGTACCTCCAGGTCTGCACAGCTCTGCAACTTAGGGTTTAAAGCTGGGCGGATGGCGTTCTCCTGAGACTATTAACCTCGTACTGCGTATTGTAGAATAATGCCACAGCGTCTTGCTGTTGTTCTGACATCTTTTTTCCATCCACTGTCCAGGCAAAAAACTGTGATCCCTGCAGTCAACAATTTTAGGATTTTCTGAAGCTAAACATCCTGGCTTCTGACTCCCATTCCAATATGTTTCCAGATGCAACTGTTCACCGTGGGAAATTTTGAGGGATACACATTACCGGAGCCAAATATTTGGCAGTAGTGTCCATTACAGCCATGTTCCTGTAGTTGTTTTAAATGTACAAACTTGGACTCCATTTCCAGGAGGTTTCCTTGTTCTTGCACCCCCTGCACACTGGTTATCTCTTCAGCAAACCCCTCTTCAGAGCCAGCCCAGAATTGGCTCCCAGTACTCCCCTCTGTCGAGGGAGATGCACTGTGCAGCCCTGATAAGGTGCTGCCAAGGGTGTATTATATACCCATGGTGACTATCCTCCATCTCCCGGAGTCTGTCACAGTGGAGCATCTGCTCCATAAGCCGCTCCATTTGGCCCCAGTAATGCTGGTCCCCACGGCATTTCTTGCAGTCCGACTTGTCAGAGTCAACGGCTCTGTCTGTATAGGCTTCCCGCCCGGCCGTGGTGTTGATCTGGCCGGTGCGGGTGCCAATTCAGGCACAGCTGATCCCGCTCACGGTGATGCTGGTGCCTTCAGCTGCTGCCTTCAGCTGCTGCTGGCTGCCCGCAACTCCGCGGTCCTCCCCAGCCAGCTTAGACGCAGCCCTTGTGGACTCTATTTTTGTCCATAGTTTCCCCCTGTAAAAAATAGCACGGGAAACAAAAAACGACCGCAGAGTAATTCACTTACCTGTCGGTCTCGGTTTCAAAATTACCGCTGCGGGGGAACGCTCCACCCCGCCTGTCGTTTCGCAATGCGTGAAGCGATATGACACGAATGCGTCCTGGCGGGTTCTTCACGTAGTCACTCACGTGACTCCGAAGTAAAATAAACAATTAATTTTAGTCGAGCTATAATACAACAAGGAACACTAAGACCGAGGTCAACCCCATTTCCCTGTTTTGTGGATCTCTTCTATAATGTTCCAACTTCTTTCCATAGTGCCTTCAATCTCATTCCCACTTCTTCCCTGCTCTGTCACAACTTCTTGCTGTACACCAGGTGTCCTTCCTAAGCTATGGAATTCCCCAGCTTTGGATCATGTTCCTCATCCATGGATATTTTCAACATATGAAATAAAGCTGCTCATTTTATGCTCCTTGGAATTCCTTTCTGTTACCATGCTCCACCGACAGTATCTTCCTGCAATGTCTCTCTGGTCCTTCATTCTATTTCCTTATTTCAACATAACATTACATATCACACTAATCCCAGCTGTACTGTCCAAAGACGTACAGGTTTGTAGGTTAAATGACTTAGTATAATTGTAAATTGTCCCTAGTGGATGTAGGATAGTGATCCATGATAGCGGTGATCGCTGGTCGGCGCGGGCTCAGTGGGCCGAAGGGCCAGTTTCCGCGTTGTATCTCTAACCTAAACTAATTATGTAATTCTGAGAATCTTTGCTGATCTACCAACAATATCCAACATATATGGTCTCTCTGCAGCTTTCCCATATTTCAATATTTCATATCAATGGCAATAGGATACAGTGTGTACCTCCAATAACAACTTTTCCCACTGAGAGTAGGGAAGATTCAAACAAGAGGACATGACTTGAGAATTAAGGGACAGAAGTTTAGGGGTAACATGAGGGGGAACTTCTTTACTCAGAGAGTGGTAGCTGTGTGGAATGAGCTTCCAGTGGAAGTGGTGGAGGCAGGTCCGAATTTATAATTTAAAAATAAATTGGATAGGTATATGGACGGGAAAGGAATGGAGGGTTATGGTCTGAGTGCAAGTAGATGGGACTTGGGGAAAATAAGTGTTCGGCACGGACTTGAAGGACCGAGATGGCCTGTTTTCCGTGCTGTAATTGTTATATGCTTATATGGTTATAAGGAATAGGAGGAGGTGTGGGCTGTATAGTGCCTTGAGCCTGCATTGTTATCGAATAAGATCATGGGTGATCCTTTGCCTTAGGTCTATATTCTTCCTAAACAGCGTTTAACTCCAACTGAATGTCCACAGCCCTTTGCAGTGGAGGATTACAGAGATGCTTAGCATGTTGAGTAAAAGACCCACACTTTTATTCACACTTTGAGTAAAAGACCTACACCTCTGCCCCAGCCTGAGGTCCAGAACGCTCTGGAGCAGGTTTTCATCAAGGATCTCTCTGTACTTTGCTCCGTTCATCTTTCCCTCAATCCTGACTAGTCTCCCAGTTCCTGTCACTAAAAAAACATCCCCACAGCATGTTGCTGCCACCGTAGGTATGGTATTGGCCAGGTGATGAGCGGTGCCTGGTTTCCTCCAGACGTGACGTTTGGCATTCAGGCCAAAGAGTTCAATCTTGCTTTCATCAGACAAGAGAACCTTGTTTAGGTGCATTTTGGCAAACTCAAAGCTGGCTGTCATGTGCCTTTTACTGAGGACTGGCTTCAGTCTGGTCACTCTAACATAAACGGCTGATTGGTGGAGTGCTGCAGATATAGTTGTCCTTCTGGAAATTTCTCCCATCTCCACAGAGGAACTCTGGAGCTCTTTCAGAGTGACCATCGGTCACCTCCCTGATCAAGGCCCTTCTCCCCCGATTGATCAGTTTGGCTGGGTGGCCAGCTCTATGAAGAATCCTGGTAGTTTCAAAGTTCTTCCATTTAAGAATGACAGAGGCCACTGTGCTCTTTGGGACCTGCAATGCTGCAGAAATTGTTTTATAGCTAAGCTCAATTTTGAGTGTCATAGCAATGGGTCTGAATACTTATGTAAATGTGATATTACTGTTATTTATTTTTAATTACTTTGCCTGTTTTTGTTTTTTCATTCTGGGGTATTGTGTGTAGATTGATGATTAAAAAAAATAATTTAATCCACTTAAAAATAAGGCTGTAATGTAACGAAATGTTGAAAAAGTGAAGGGGTCTGAATACTTTCTGAATGCACTGTAGGACTCCAATCTAACCCAAAACACAAGACCAATAAATAAGACATTTACCACGGGATCTTGCAATGGTAAATGAATAATAACAAATAAAGTAGAAAATGTGTAGGCATTAATTACCCTAAACCTCACCAATTCCTTCTCTCCAGAGTTGCTGCCTGACCCGTTGAGTTACTCCAGCATTTTATGTCTAACTTCTGTGTAAACCAGCATCTGCAGTTCCTTTCTACGCGAAAGAGCCGAGGGAATGGATACTGGCGGAATGCCAGCTCCTCACTAGCCACAAGTAAGGAAATGTTACTAATGACACACAGCTGAAGCAGAAAAATACTTATCTTCCAAGATCAGTAAGAATGCATTTTGGGACAATGTGGTCAGCATTAACTCTATTGCTCTGAGGGGAAATACATTATTTTAGTATTGCAGGCTGAAATTTCAGCATCCATTCCATTAAAGCACAACTTATAGGTAGTTGAGAAATGAATAAAAGCCTAAAAGCCCTGTCCCACTGTACGTGTTCATTCGAAGAGTTCTCCTGAGTTTGCCCCGATTCGAACTTGGAGATTTACGGTAATGGACGGCCATCGGGGCTCTGGTGGACATTTTTCATCATGTTGAAAAATCTTCACGAGTCTTCCCGAGCTTACCTGCCATTAGTGAGTCTTCCCGAGTACCTGCCGTTAGCGTTACGAGCCGCTAAGAGACGTCCCCGAGCTCCGACGTACCCGCTACGTTCATTCTTCGTGCTTACCACGCGTTTGATTTTTTTTTAAACTTGGGAGAGCTCTTGAATGAACTCGTACTGTGGGACAGGGCCATTAAACCAAGAGCGACCCACACTGAATGGTGGTGGGTGTATGGAACAAGCTGCCAGAGGAGGTAGTTGAGGCAGGGATTATCCCAATGTTTAAGAAACAGTTAGACAGGACAGGTTTGGAGGGATATGGACCAAACGCAGGCAGGAGGGACTAACGTAACTGGGACATGTTGGCCGGTGTAGGCAAGTTGGGCTAAAGAGCCTGTTTCCGCGCTGTATCACTCTATGACTCTATGAGTCTTGCTGGAGTCTCGCTACTCTCCTAAATCTACAGCAAAGAGCAAGACTTGGTTGTACTGAACCAGGATGCTTCCAATGGTTTCAAACCTGATCAATATCTTTCAATGAAGAGGATCTGCTCACTCTCTACCACCAAAATCAGGCCCAACACTTTTATCAGTATTGATAACTTACAAACTAAAACAGATTGGGTTTGTATGTGATTATGTAATCTAATGGAAGTGTATACAATTATGAGAGGAATTGATAGGGGTAGACAGTGGATACCTTGTCCGAGGGTGGAAATATCAAATACTAGAGGGCACAGCTTTATGGTGAGAGGGGTAAAGTTTAACGGAGATGTGCAAAGCAGGTTTTTATACACAGAGGGTGTGTGTGCCTGGAATGTGGTGTCAGGGCGAGTACGACACCTGTCCTCAAGCTGTTGAGGGTTGTCCACTGCCTTTCGAGCAGGTCCTGGCCAGGAACGTCCATGGGGTCAGTGATGTAATGGAGTAGCGATGAAGAGGTGGGGCCTCGTGGACAGCGTCTCCTGCGAGTGTGGGAACCTAACACCGAGAGTGGAGCACATAGTCACCAGTTGCCCCAAACACCGGCCACCGAATGGTGAATGAGGTCTGATTGAACTGGACGATGACACTTTGGCCTGGTTCGCCTCAACGGAGCTGCAGGTCTAAAAGACATACGACAGAAGAAGTGCTGTCAGGGGTGGTGGTGGAGGCAAATACGATAATGATGTTTAAGAGGGTTTTGGATAAGCATGTGGGTATACAGGGAATGGAGGGATATGGAGTACGTACAGGCATGTGAGACTTTGACTGGTGAGTCTGCTCAGCAAAGACATCTGGGCCGAAGGGCCTGTTCCTGTGCTGTACTGTTTTACATTCTAAACCGTATAGATTTGCTTGGGTATAACATTGATCCCTATATTATACTGAATATCAAAATTTAAAGTGGGGAAATTCTGCTAGCAATGCCCATTCTCCCACAATATCATGCCCACTAGAATATCACAAGTTCTCATTGATCTTTACAAAAATGAACATATTGTTACTGATGGATTATGTAGGCAGTTAATACCTGAAAGCTGTCAAGGTAATCTACTGTAGCAGATGTTAACATCTCATAGAGATATGACATTCTTCTCATAGAGATATGACATTGCTATTATAATTTATCTGTTCTAATTAAATAAACATGTCGTCCATTTTTGTCCATCATAACTGAAAGTTAAAATGAAGGCCAAGAACATATGCACAATATTCAACTAGAATGTGTGAAGTTGCTCAATGTTGACCTAATCAACAACTTACTGAGAATTATTTTGCTGTGACAGTTGGGCGGCGTGGTGGCGCAGCGGTAGAGTTGCTGCCTTACAGCACTTGGAGTGCCAGACACCCGGGTTCGATCACGACTACGGGTGATGTTTGTGCGTAGTTTGTACCTTCTCCCCATGATTGCGTGAGTTTTCTCCGAGATCTTTGGTTTCCTCCCACACTCTAATTTCTAAAGGGGGTGAGAATCCCAAAATCTGAGGTGCAAAGGGACTCAGGAGTGCTGGTGATGAAATCCCAAAAAGTTAATAAAGAAAAATAATCAGTGCAGGAGTAGGCCATTCGGCCCTTCGAGCCAGCACCGCCATTCAATATGATCATGGCTGATCATCTAAAATCAGTAACCCGTTCTCCCCATATCCCTTGATTCCTTTAGCTCTAAGAGCTAAATCTAACGCCCTCTTGAAAACATCCAGTGAATTGGCCTCCACTGCCTTCTGTGACAGACAATTCCACAAATTCACAACTCTCAGAGTGAAAAAGGTTTTTCCTCATCTCAGTTCTAAATGGCCTGCCCCTTGGTCTTAAACTGTTCTGGTTTATTTAATTGGTTCTGGACTCCCCCAACATCGGGAACATTTTTCCTGCATCTAGCCTTTCCAATCCTTTAAGAATTTTATATGTTTCGATAAGATCTCCTCTCATCCTTCTAAATTCCAGTGACTCATTCCAGTGAAAGACTCATTCTTTCATCATATGTCAGTCCCGCCATCCCGGGAATTAACCTGCTGAACCTACGCTGCACTCCGTCAATAGCAATAATGTCCTTCCTCAAATTAGGAGACCAAAATTAGGAGACCAAGAGACCACAATACAGCAGGTGTGGTCTCGCCAGGGCCCTGTACAACTGCAGTAGGACTTCCTTGTTCCTAAACTCAAATGCTCTCACTATGAAGGCCAACATGCCATTAGCTTTCTTCACTGCCTGCTGTACCTGCATGCTTACTTTCAGTGACTGTTGCACAAGGACACCCAGGTCTCGTTGCACCTCCCCTTTTCCTAATCTGACACCATTCAGATAATAATCTGCCTTCCTGTTCTTTCCACCAAGGTGGACAACCTCACATTTATCCACATTATACTGCATCTGCCATGCATCTGTCCACTCACCCAATCTATCCAAGTCACCCTGCAGCTTCATGGTATCCTCCTCGCAGCTCACACTGCCACCCAGATTTGTGTCATCTGCAAACTTGGAGATGTCACATTTAATTCCCTCGTCGAAATCGTTAATATACTTTGTAAATAACTGGGGTCCCAGCACCGAGCCTTGCGGCACCCCACTAGTCGCAGCCTATCATTCTGAAAAGGACCAGTTAATTCCTACTCTTTGCTTCCTGTCTGCCAACCAGTTCTCCATCCACATAAATGCCCTACCCCCAATACCATGTGCTCTAATTTTGCACACTAATCTCTTGTGTGGGTCCTTGTCAAAGGCCAGATACACCACATCCACTAGCTCTCCCTTATCCATTCTACTTGTTACATCCTCAAAAAGTTCCAGATGACTAGTCAGGCATGATTTCCCCTTCATAAATCCATGCTGACCTTGACTGACCCTGTCACTGCTTTCCAAATGCACTGCAATAACATATTTTATAGTCGACTCCAGCATCTTCCCCACTACCGATGTATGGCTAACTGGTGTATAATTTCCTGTTTTCACTCTCCCTCCTTTCTTAAAAAGTGGAGTTATATTGGCTACCCTCCAGTCCACAGGAACTGATCCAGAGTTGAGAGAACATTGGAAAATGATCGCCAAAGCATCCCCGATTTCCAGGGCCACCTCCTTGAGTACGCTGGGATGCAGACCATCAGGCCCTGGGGATTTATCTGCCTTCAGTCCCAACAGTTTACCTAACACCATTTCCTGACCAACGTGGATTCCCTACAGTTCCACCCTCCCACTAGATCCTCAGTCCCGTAGTATTTCTGGGAGGTTGTTTGTGTATTCCTTAGTGAAGACAGAACCAAAGTTACTTGTTTAACTGTTGTGACATTAACATTGTTTTCCATTATAAATTCAACTGACGCTAACTGTAAAGGGCCTGTCCCACTTGGGCGACCTAATTGGAGAGTTTGAAAAAATGACATGTTGAAGACCTCCTTCGAGTATGCAGAAGACCTCCTTCGACCTCCTTTGACTATGTTGAATACCAGCTTCGACTAACTATGACTAGCTACGACTAACTTTGGGAAAATTGGACACCAAATAGTGGAGAGTGAAGACGACCTCCTTCGATCTCCTTCGATTTCATTCAATCTCCTTCGACCTCCCTTCGTCCTACCTTCGACTATGATGAATACTATCTACGACTACCTTCGACTACCCTCGACTACCCTCGATTACTTACGACTAACATTCCGACCTACTACGACTAAACCTACGAGTAAAAAAAGTATCGAAAAATACGCGGAGACCATTCTCGAGCATGAAGGAGAGTTACGAAGACCTCCTACAACCTCATGTCTACCATGCTGCGAGTATGAGTCGAAGGCAAACACGCAAGAACTCGCGGATTAGGTCGCCCAAGTGGGACAGGCCCTTTAGTTTAGTTTAGAGATACAGTGCGGAAACAAGCCTTTCGGCCAACCGAGTCCACACCGACCAGCGATCCTCACACATTAACACTACCATACACAAACTAGGGACAATTTAGATTTATACCAAGTCAATGAACCTACAAACCTGTATGCCTTTGGAGTATGGGAGGATTTCGAAGATCTTGGAGAAACCCCACGTGGTCACGGGGAGAACGTACAAACTCCGTACAGACAGCACCCGTACTCGGGATTGAACCTTTCTTCTCTTATTCCCCTTTCATGCTCTTCCCCCCTTCCCCCCTCTTAATTAACCCATTTATCTTCCTCTGTTGAGTTCTAAATTTCACCCAGTCATCTGGCTTGCTGCTTCCTCTGGCCAATTTATATGCCTCTTCCTTGGATTTAATACTATCCTTGTTAGCCGTGGTTGAGCCGCCTTCTCCGTTATATTTTTTTCGCCAGCCAGGGACGAACAATTGCTGGATTTCACCCATGCAATCTTTAAATCTTTGCCATCGCTTCTCCACCTTCAACCCTTTATGTATAATTTGCCGGTCTAACCTGGCCAATTCCCGTCTCATCCCTTCAAAGTCTCCTTTATTCAAGTTCAGGATCCTAGTCTCTGAATTAACCGTGTCACTCTCCATCCTAATGCTGAATTCTACCATATTATTATCACTAATGCCGAAAGGGCTTTGCACAAAAAGATCATTAACTAATCCTTCCTCATTACACAATACCCAGTTTAGGATAGCCTGCCCTCTAGTCGGTTCCTCTACATATTGGTTTAAAAAAACATCCCGTATACATTCAAGGGAATCCTCCTCCACTGCACTGTTACCAATTTGGTTGGCCCAATCTATATGCAGGTTAAAGTCACCCATGATAACTGCTGTACCTTTGCTACACGCATCCCTAATTTGCTGTTTGATGCTGTCCCCACCCTACTGCTGTTTGGTGGTCTGTATACAACTCCAACAAGTGTTTTCTGCCCTTGGCCATCTGCAAGTTAAATTGGTAGTAAAGAGAGCAAACTCAATGCTAGCATTTATTTCAAGAGGGCTTGATTACAAAAACAGGGAGATAATGTTGAGGCTCTATATGGCACTGGTAAGGCCACATTTGGAATATTGTGAGTAATTTTGGGCAACATATCTGATGAATGATGTGCTGGCTCTGGGGAGGGTCCAGAGGAGGTTTACAAGAATGATCCCAGGAATGAGTGGGTTAATCTATGATGAGCATTTATCAACACTGGGCCTGCACTCGCTGGAGTTTAGTAGAATGGGAGGGGACCTCATTGAAACATCCAGAATAGTGAAAGTCTTGGATAGAGTGGATGTGGAGAGGATGTTTCCATTAGTAAGAGAGTCTAGAATTAGAGGTCGTAGCATCAGAATTAATTTAGGGAGGAGATGACGAGAAATTTATTTAGTCAGAGGGTGGTGAATCTGTGGAATTCTTTGCCACAGAAGGCTGTGGAGGCCGTCAGTGGATATTATTAAGGCAGAGGTAGACAGATTCTTGATTAGTACGTGTGTCAGAGGTTATGGGAAGATGGCAGGAGTGTTAAGAGGGAGAGTTAGATCAGCCAGGATTAAATGGCGGAGTAGACCTGATGGGCCAAATGGCCTAATTCTACTCCTATTCCTTATGACCTTATACCAATTGGCTTGGTATAAGTGTAAATTGTCCCTTGTGTGTATAGGATAGTGTTAATGTGCAGGGATTGTTGGTCAGTGCGGGCTCAGTGGGCCAAAGGGCTTATTACCGTGCTGCATATCTAAACTAAATTAAACTAAGTTCTATGTTGGGGTTTGTCCAGTTACTCCTCCGTGTAAACACTCAAAGTCAATCATGTACCACAAGGTACAAGTGGCATGTGGCACATTGTTTGCCCTCAAGAGCTTACACTCAAGAGCTTTATCATTCAAACATGGTGTAAATGTGGGTGTACAAATTTAATTGATGCCTGAATGTAAAGCCCATCTTTTCTTTAATTAAAAACAGAAATTGTAAACCAGTTTAGCATAAATAATTCATATAGTCATTGACCTGGGTTTATACCCCTCAAATCTAATGACCACAGACAATGGGGAGGTAATAGTTTCATGCAGAACTCCATGTGATACATGTTGCAAATTCAATGCATGTGCATGTGACGTATTTAATTCAATGTAATGCATTCAAGCACCTCATTGATTGAAAAATTGTACCTTGGTCATATTTGTTTACCAACAGAAAATTAAGAGCAAGTCACAATGGAATCTGGAGAGGCCAAACGAAGCCTATGTGGTCACAAGGAGAAAATGCAAACTACATGTCGATAGCACCGGAGGTCGGGATTGAATCTGGAAAGTAGTCGGTGTGAGGCAACAGCATTATTAGCATGCCACTGTTCTGCCCAAAAAGTGAGGATGTCAAGCTGGCAACGGGTATTTTTATTCTGAGGTGTTGGGCGCTTGTTGACAAACAACATGGTGAATGATAACTGCAACATTTACTGTCTTCAATGCAATGGTGGTGCTTTGGGATATCTTCCTGACGTACCCAGCACGGTGATCACTGTGGACATGGGGTAATCATTAGGAATCATTGAGTCGTACAGGATGGAAACATGACATTCTGCAAAACTAGGGCGGCGTAGTGGTAGAGTTGCTGCCTTACAGCACTTGAAGCGCCAGAGACCCGGGTTAGATCCCAACTACAGTGTTGTCTTCATGGAGTTTGTACGTTCTCCCCATGACCTGCATTGGTTTTCTCCGAGATCTTCGGTTTCCTCCCACACTCCAAAAACGTACAGGTTTGTAGGTTAATTGACGTAGGGATTGCTTGTCAGAGTGGACTCGGTGGGCCGAAGAGCCTGTTTCCGTGCTGTATCTCTAAACTAAACTAAACTAAACTAAACTAAACTAAACTAAACTAAACTAAACTTGTCCATGCTAGTCCCATTTTCCTGCATTTGGCCCATATTCCTCAAAACCATTCCAAACCATGTACCTGTCTAAGTGTCTTTTAAATGTTATTATAGTACCTGCCTCAACTACCTCCTGTGGCAGCTCATTCCTTCTGCCCACCCCCCTTTACTCAGAGGGAAATGAATTGGAACAGAGATGCAATCGTGGAGAAGGCATGCAAGCACCACTACTTTCTTTGAAGTTGAAAGGGATTGAGCACATCACCGAATATCCTTCGAGAGATGCACTGTAAAAATATCCTGATCGGTGGCATCGTGGCCTCCAATGCACATCAGCTCCAAAGCACAGGAGCACTAGAGGCTGCAGAGAGCAGTGCACCAAGCCTGGTCCATCACAGACACCGCCTTCCCCACCATCGAAAGTCTCCACATGAGGAGGTGCCTCAAGAAGGAGGCATCTATCATTGAAGGATTCACACCATCCGAGCCATCCCCTCATCTCACTGCTATCTTCAGGCAGGAGTTACAGAAGCCTGAAGGCTCAGGAACAGCTACTTTCCTTCAACTGTCAGATTCTTGACCCAACCCGCATAACAACAATCATACTTTGGCAACAGAACACCACAGACTACCTCTTGCACTTCGATAGGGTTGGGGGTTTTTTTCTATTGTGTTTTGCATTAATGTCTTGCATTTTTTACATAGTCATGTTTCTTTTATACCGTCGCGTGGAATTTATGTGTAACTTATGTATAATTTATGCTTTTGTATGTTGTCTTTATTTGTATGCCCGTGATGCTGCTGCAAGCTAATGTTTCATGGTTCCTGTACCTCTGTACAAGTGTCGATGGCAATATACTCAAGTTGACATAACTGTGAGACTTAACACTTAGTTCAGTTTAGTTTATTGCCACGTGTACCGAGGTACAGTGAAAAGCTTTTGTTGCGTGCTAACCAGTCTAATCAGCAGAGCAACAGATATGCAAACATAGTGCTCCGCAAAGCAAATCATATAGTGGGCGGTATGGTGAATCAGTAGAGTTGCTGCCGCACAGTGCCAGAGACCAGGGTTCAATCCTGTCTCCAGGTGCAGCCTGTACATAGTTTGTACATTCTCCCCATGACTGCGTGAGTTTTCTCCGGGATCTCCGGTTTCCTCTCATGTTCCAAAGACATACAGGTTTTATAGGTTAATTGGCTTTGGTATAGATTGTAAATTGTCCCTAGTGTGTGTAGGATAGTGCACGTGTCTGCGGATTGTGGGTTGGCATGGATTCAGTGGGCTGAAGGGCCTGTTTCCATGCTGTATCTCTAAAACTAAATCTAAATCAACAAAAAAAGTTGAGTTTGTATAAAAAAAACAAGTCAACAGACAATAATAGTGAAAAGTCATGAATAATACCCCCATGTCTATATAGTTCGTAGCCCATTTGGAGGTTGTAGCACCCCCCCCCCCAGAAATCAAGAGAGTTTTATTGTCATGTGTCCCAGATAGGACAATGAAATTCTTACTTGCTGCAGCACAACAGAATATGTAAACATAATACAAAACTGAAGATAAAAGTTCAGTGTGTCTATAGACCATATATACACAATAAATAAACAGATATAGTGCAATAATAATAATAATAATAGACTGTTCTTGTTCATTTACACCCAGCTTCTGGCATTTCCAATTAGGCTCAAATCAGATTACTTGTTCAGAACCGTGTTATACGTTTCCCCTTGCAGGAAATTTGAGGCATCCTCAAGATTTTTTGGTTGTTTTTTAACTGCCTCCATAAGTGACAATCACAGACAAAAATGCAAGCCTTCTTCTCCTTTTGTCAGACAAAGCGAGCAATAAAACCCCCTAAATATCCACACTCCCGACCCATCGGTCTGCAATTATAGTCAAGTAACATCGAAACCTGTTGTACTGACAAGATTTATTATTCATTGAAAGGGACCTTCAATTAGGTCCACTGATATGAATCACTGCATGGGCATGAGAAGCATAATCATTAGTCGTATGGTTAATTAAAGTGGACACAAATTTTGCTCTTAATCACATGCTAAATTACCTGCATTATGCTGCATTACTGACCACTGCAGGATGGGAATTAACCTGTTTTCATAATGAGCTGGAAGCATCTGTTCCACAGAAAACAAATTAAAAGCTTTGGATATTTCTGAAGTTGGAGGACAGGTTAAAATGCCTTCCCATCAGTTTTTATTTCCCTTCCCATTTGCAGTGGAGGGTAGTGCGTTACAGAAAATACAGGGTCAACAATGGCTTGTCAGTCAGCCAGCCAAGGAGGACTTCAGCTGAAGTGACAACGTGGAATGAAGCTTTCATCACTGTCATGGTAATTGGATGGGGCATTTCGGATGCCTATTTACAAATAATAGAATATATGCATGAGTTACAAGCCACAGGAAGGCCAGTGCCGATGTTAGCAAAAGCTTAAAGTAACTGTCAGCATTTTTTTTAGAATGTCCATTGAAATGAAATTGCACTTAATGAGTGAATTAATTGTGAAGATTACATGGTGGTCACTACTTGTGGCTTTGATGAGTCAACACATTGGCTGGCAACAGGCTGTATTTGCTTGGTTTCAAGGCTATAATATTTTCGAAAATTCACAGAGGTGACTAAAAATAATGTTTTTTCCTAAAATGTTGCATTCTCAAAGTTGCAGAAAACATATATATTTTTTAATGTTTTTGTTTCTTGTGCAGAAGAGTATAATCTGAAGCTCAACAGCATCCACATAGTTTATAGATGGGGAATGGAGGCAGGCTCAGTAAGGGAACTGCAGATGCTGATTTATACCGAAGATACACACAAAAAGCTGGAGTAACTCAGTGGGTCAGACAGCATCGCTGGATAGAAGGAATAGGTGATGTTTTGGGTCTGAAGAAGGATCTCGACCCGAAACGTCACCTTTTCATTTTCTCCAGAGATGCTGTTTGACCCGCAGAGTTACTCCAGATTTGTGTGTCTATCAGGCTCAGTACAATGTCTTATTGCTTAACTTACTCGCTTTGAGAAGATGGTTTGAATTAGAATAATTTTCACTGGTAGCAACCATTCAAAATGAAATATCTAGCTCTAACCAGAAAGAAGGTTTAATGGAACTAAGACACTTCCATGGTTTAAAATGTACAATTAACGTTTCAAATTGCTAATATATATATTTTTATTTATTCATTTTTCTGGTTGAACACACCACTGCAAGGCAGCATTTATTTATGGCTGGTTGAGCTCCTTGTCTCTGGTGCCACCTCATGGCACCAGAGACCTGGGTTCAATCTGGGTTCAATCCTGACCTTGGTTGCTGTCTGTGTGGAGTTTGCATGTTCTTCCTGTAACCTTATTGTTTTCTCCGAGTGCTCCAGTTTCCTCCCACATCCAACAGACATGCAGGTTTGTAGGTTAATTGGTCTCTGCAAATTGCCCCTCGTGTGTACGGGTGGATGAGCAAGTGAAATAATTTGATTTGATTTGATTTGATTCAACTTTATTGTCATTGTCCATAGTACAAGTACTTAGACAACAAAATGCTATTTCCCATATAGCCATACGAATAAAAAATAAATAAAAGCACAGAACACGATAGTCCACAACACAAACACTGAGGGAAGGCATCAAAGTTCAGTCAACCTCCTCGTTGATGTTCCCTGATGTTCACCCGTGGTCGGGGCCTCCCGAGCACCCCGCAGTCGCCGCTACGGGTGGCCCGATGTTCAGGCCCTCTCGCCAGGACGATGGAACTCTGACGTCGGCACGGAAGAACATCCTCAGTGGCTTGGACATCCAAATCGGCCACTTCCTACCAGAGTCCGCGGCTCCTGAAGTCCACAGGCCGAGCTGGGCGGAGATTCAACGCTGGTGGCCCTCGGCAAAGGGTCACAGGACTCCACGATGTTGGTCATCGTCGCCCGCGCTGGGAACTCCACAAACCACAGCTCGGTGATGTCGATGCAGCAGGCCCGACACTCCGTAGCTTCAAACGGTGATCCCAGGTAAGGCCACGCCCGCTCCGCGATGTATCCAGCACTTCGCCACCGCTGCTGAAGCTTTGGTCCGGTCCCTGGCAGGAAAGGCCGCGCCAATCCAGTTGGTAGGCCGCGAGGAGGGGGGGCGAGGATGCAACTCTGAAAATAGTCACATCCTCTCCAGGAAGTGACTGGGAAATGGTTCCACCCCCCTTACCCTACCGCCCACACCCACACAATACACCGAAAAAAATCCTCCAAAACATACCCCAAACAAACCAAAAATAAAAAAAGACAGAAAAACAACCAGACTGTAGGCAGAGGCAGCCATCATGTAGCCTCCCCGCTTGTTCAATAAGGTTTCCATATCAGCGATGCCTGTGTGGGCCGAAGGGCCAGCTTCCATGCTGTACCACTAAACTAAAGACCCCACTGTCTGGTAATTCATATGTGTAGGAAGGAACTGCAGATGCTGGTTTACACTGAAGATAGACACAAAATGCTGGAGTAACTCAGCGGGACAGGCAGCGTCTATGAATAGGAGGAATGGGTGACATTTCGGATTCGGACCCTTCTTTGGACTTGGTAATCCTTCAGACCCTGGTAATCCAATTGCCATTAAAACGTAGTATTTAATGACAATGCTTGAATGGATCCATTAAATTCACCCAGTGTTTTTAATGCATAGATTTACTCTGCATACATTTTACCACTTTTATGCATGTTAAGTGCTGTCACTCTTTCAATTCTGTGGTTCAATGGACCTTGGCAACTGAGGCTACCATTCAACCAGTCATTCACACTACATCACAACTACTTCACTGGTTACTAGTTACTACACAATATCAGCAATGGGAATGCAAGTTGACACACAGACTCACAGCTCTGGATATCGTTGTGGAAAAGGTTGGCATCCATATGGAAGCCTTTTGTTCCAGGGATCTCTGAAGTCCATCCATGATCCTAACGGGACAAGAGGCAAGAGAGAAAATGTCAGGAGTGTAACACTACCTAGTCCCAGTGCAGAAAGAAGCATCTTGATCTCACTGGTCTTATATGAATTTATAAATTCATATTAATGTATTACTGGAAGGATGCGCAGTCAACTGCAAATGCCATCAAACAATGAAGCACTCAAGTACAAGGCTCACATGCATCTCACATCCAGTATACATTGTGCGTATTTGATCATGGCAGCCATCCCATATACACATTGAAATTCAATCCCACACCCTTCCCACTTTGGTGAGTAGAAGACTAAAGGGCCTGTCCCACTATGGCGACCTAATTTGCAAGTTTAGAAGAGTTTGCGCTCGCCATAAACTTGCAGCATGGCGACACGTGGTCCTAGGAGGTCACTGTAACTCTCCTTCATGCTCAAGAGAAGTTCCCACATACTCACGGCCTCAGTTTGGTCGAGGAGAATTTTTTAGCATGCTGAAAAATTGTCCGCGAGTAAAAATTGGTCAGCATGGAAAAATCGAAATGTTTTTACATGTAGGTTTAGTCGAAGTAGGTCGTAGTAGGTCGGTATGTAATCGTAGGTAAACAAAGGTAGTCTAAGGTAATCAAAGGTAATCGTGGATAGTGTTAGTATATCACGTTTGCTCGTTGTAATTACTCGTTGAGGAAAAAAAAGGTAAGTAAACAGCAGCAAACAGGAATAGGGTGGTGTCATTACCAGAAATGTTTGGAAGAGAGCTGCACACCATCATGGCCTCTGCTGTGACGGTGTTGAGGAATACTAGGTTAGCCGATGAGGGGACGTATGTATTCAATCAGCCCTTCCGCCACCGCTCAACCCACATATATCTCTCCATTAATGCCCTTAGCATGCTTTTGTGTCCTTATCATTACGGGAGATTGCACCACCTCAATGATAGCCTAGGATAAGCTTTCTGTTGTTATAAGCTTGTTCCATCGCTAGGGACTTGCTATTCATGAGATGAGGTGTTCCATACCAGGACTTCTGGGATGACCTCATTCTTTAGGGAATGGGGATTCCCTCTTCCATCATAGATGAGGCCCTCACAAGGGTCTCCTCAGTATCCTGAAACTCTGTTCTTGTTCCTCCTCCCCCCAGTCATAATAGAGACAGTCCCCCTAGTCCTCACTTTCCACCCCATCAGCCATCGCATACAGCACATAATCCTCCGACATTTTCGCAGCCTCTAACGGGATCATTCCACCAGCCACGTCTTCCCATCCCCACCCCTTTCCACTTTTCGCAGAGACCGTTCCCTCCGCAACTCCCTGGTTAACATCCCTTCCCACCCAAACCACCCCATCCCCTGGTCCTTTCCCCAGCAACCGCAGGAGATGCAAAACCTGTCCATATACCTCCTCCCTTGACTCCATCCAAGGACCCCGACAGTCCTTTCAGGGGAGGCAGATGTTTATTTACACCTCCCCCAACCTCATCTACTGTATCCGTGGTTCCAGGTGTGGACTCTCATAGATCAGTGACACCAAGCGCAGGCTTGGCGATCGTTTCGCTGAACACTGTCTAATCTGCCTAAATCTACACGATCTCGCAGTTGCTAAACACTATAACTCCAGTAGTTTGCATTTTCTTCGGTATAAGCCAGCATCTGCAGTTCCTTCCTAAACTATCAACTTGGCGTTTCTGGCCAAATATAGTTGCAAGATTTCAGCCATCCTTTTCAACATTTGTGTGCTGCACCCTGCTGCCATCACTGGGAAAGTCTATTACTTTCCTCAAGGTCCTAGGAGTAGGGCAAGACTTCCTCGACAATGGTAGACAGATGTTTGGTGAGTTCCAACGTTTACCTAATATTAACAGCTGCAATGGCAGTCATAGAGTTAAACAACATGGATACGAGCTGCTCACCCACCAAGTCCATGCCCACCAAGTTGGCCAACAGGGCTCATCCAATTTGTCTGCATTTGGCCCCTGCCCTCTGAGCCCTTCCTATCCATCTGTAGCAAAATATATTTTAAACCTCGTAGTTGTATCCACTTTAATAGCTTCCTCAGGCAGCTCATTCCAGATACAAACTCCCCTCTGAGTGAAGAAGATGGCCCTGGTGTTCCTCTTAAATCTCTCCCTTCTTCCTTATAGCTTATACCCTCTAGTTTTAGAATCCTCTATCCTGAGATAAAGATGGTGAGCATTCACATTATTTCTGCCACTCAAGATATGGAGAGGTAACACAATGTCACCCCTTAGCCACTTACAATTCAAAGAAAAACGTCCCAGGCTAGCCAACTTCTCCCTATAACACAAGCCCTTAAGTTCTGGTGAATCCCTTCTGCGCCCTTTCCAATTAAATTACATCCTTCCTATGTGTGTGAGGGAACTGCAGATTTAAACCGAAGATAGACACAAAAAGCTGGAGTAACTCAGCGGGACAGGCAGCATCTCTGGAGAGAAGGAATGGGTGATGATTCGGGTCTAGACCCTTCTTCAGGCTGGTTAGGGAGAAAAGAAATGAGAGATATAGATGGTGATGTGGCGAGATAAGGAACAATGAATGAAAGATATGCAAAAAAGTAACGATGATAAATGAAAATTTGTGCCATTGTGAAAATGAGAAGCTAGTGTGACATGGGTGGGGGAGGGATGGAGAGAGAGGGATTGCCGGGGCTGCCTGAAGTGAGAGAAATCAATATTCATACCACTGGACTGTAAGCTGCCCAAGCGAAATATGAGATGCTGTTCCTCCAATTTGCCTTTAGCCTCACTCTGACAATGGAGGAGACCTGGGACAGAAAGGTCTGTGTAGGAATGGGAAGGAGAATTAAAGTGTACAGCAACCGGGAGGTCAGGATGGTTCAGGCGGGTTGAGCGAAGGTGTTCCGGAAAACGATCGCCCAGTCTACATTTGGTTTCGCCGATGTATAAGAGTCCACACCTTAAACAGCAGATACAGTAGATGAGGTTGGAGGAGGTGCAAGTGAACCTCTGGCTAACCTGAAAGGACTGTCGGGGTTCCTGGACAAAGTCGAGGGAGGAAGTATGGGGACAAATGTTGCATCTTCTGCGGTTGCAGGGGAAGATACCTAGGGAGGGGGTAGTTTGGGTGGGAATAGATGAGTTGACCCCGGAGTTGTGTAGGGAATGGTCTCTGAAGAAGGTGGAAACGGGTGTAGATTGGAAAATGTGCCTAGTGGCGGAAATTTCGGAGGATTATGTGTTGTTTGCAACGGCTGATGGGGTGGAATGTTAATCAACTACTTTAGCTGACCTTTGTAGAGTCGAGTGGCAGGACGATGGTGGAGGGGAAGGTTGATGCTCACATTGCAGAGAACCCACACAAGTGTGGGGATGAAACTGATGGAAACGTTCAGGGCCAGAACAAAGGTAAAAGACCAAATGGCCTTCTCTGCCCTGAATTATAGAATAGAATAGAATGCCTTTTATTGTCATTCAAACATACAAGGTTTGAATGAAATTTCATTCCTGCAAAAAAAACCAAGACGCACATGTAACACAATTTACACAAACATCCATCACAGTGAATCTCCAACATCTCCTCACTGTGATGGAGATCTTATCTCTTTCCTTTGTTCTTCTCCCGCAGTCCAGCAGTCCAACTGCAGCATCGAAGCGACTGGGGCTTACGATGTTAAAGCCCCCGGCGGGCGATGGTAAGTCCCGCAGCCGTTTAAGCCATGCCGGGCATTGTTAGGCCCCGCTCCGAGTCATTTAAACCCCGCAATTCCAGCGGGAGAAGTTGCCGTTGCGGGAGCTCCGAAAAGCGGTCTCCCACCAGGGACCTGCAAGCTCCCGATGTTACCATCTACCGGGCCTGCGGCCGAAGCTCCGAAGTCGGGTTGCAGCCGCGCGCCACCACACCTCTCCCCACTCCGAAGTCGGCCAGTTCCGCAATGGCGAGTCCACAGACTCTGCGACTGGAGCCCTCAGGTTGGTTCCGTTTGGAGGCCGCCGCCGGCTCCACGATGTTAGGCCCAACAACACCGGAGATCCGACAGGGAAAAGGTCACATCCCCATACAGGGAAGAGATTAAACGGTTTCTCGCACACCCTACCCCCCACATATACACAGCTAAAAAATAATAAAAATTAAAACCAAAAACATACATCTAACGGGACAAAGAGACAGACGGACTGCAGTCGACCCGCTACCGTCAGGCGCTGCCACACTCCAGCTTTTTAAGTGCAGCCTCCAAGCTAGTGTTGTGTGGGGCCGTATAAAGGGCCTGTCCCACCAGCATGCGATTGCATGCGTCTAGCATGACCAAACGTGGTCGCTTGAGGCGTACGGTCATGCGGGGCCGGTCCCACTTTGAAGCACGGAGGCGTATGGAGTTGTGCAGGGTTGATCCCGACATCTCACGGACCTCCGAAAATCCCGCACTGTCCGAAATCTTCGTGCGCCAACAGCCTGTCGGCCCGCAGGCGCATTGAGGGCGTACGCAGCGTCTTGACGGCGTATGCAGTGTCTTGACGGCGTATGCCTAGCGCGTGGCGTTGTGCGATGACATCACTGCCCAGCGTGCCGTTGCGTGATGACGTCACCGCCCGACGCCGTGCGACATCTAAATTCAGTCGGCCCGCCTCCTGCCCCGCTGATTGGTGAGTTTGTCGTAAATTACACCACGCGCAAACTTTGCGCGAAATTTGCACGTACTTATCGCGTACTTACTACGTACTTAGCGCGAACTCTGCTTCCGTTTGGTCGCGCTAGACGCATGCAATCGCATGCTGGTGGGACAGGCCCTTCTGTTTGTGGTTTACACACATCACATACTTGAGAACTGTGCACACGAAGGATATGCAGAGGAATCTTTCACTCTGCAGCTCTTTGCACTTTTCCTCACTTAAAAAATGTATAATTTAACCTGAACACTCTGCAACAGAGATTTGGCCTGTTATAATAATAATAATAATAATAATGGATGGGATTTATATAGCGCCTTTCTAATACTCAAGGCGCTTTACATTGCATTATTCATTCACTCCTCAGTCACACTCGGTGGTGGTAAGCTACTTCTGTAGCCACAGCTGCCCTAGGGCAGACTGACGGAAGCGTGGCTGCCAATCTGCGCCTACGGCCCCTCCGACCACCACCAATCACTCACACACATTCACACACAGGCAAAGGTGGGTGAAGTGTCTTGCCCAAGGACACAACGACAGTATGCACTCCAAGCGGGATTCGAACCGGCTACCTTCCGATTGCCAGCCGAACACTTAGCCCATTGTGCCATCTGTCGTCCCAATAATCTAGTACTTCAATGTGTCACCTTAAATGAACAGACGTCTTGTACAAAGTAAGCACAGATGTATATTCACGGCAAACAGTAATCTAATGTGAAGTTCATAGGAGTTTGTTTCTATATTGTTTGTTTCTATATTAAGACAAATGTCTGGAACTTTTACAAACATTCAAAAATGCCCAGAAACTATTAACCTATAAAAATATTAAAGCGTTATCACTCAGTTTAAATGTATGTAATAATCTCTAACTGGATGAAGTCAATAAAATTATCCACTTTCCATTTTCCTGAAAGCCATTTTGGCTCAGTGAATTCATAATGGTACCAGGTCTAATCTGGCAGAAAATCAGTGGGCAGCATTTGTATCCCGAGTACTGGGAGATTAGCCAGAAGATAGACACAAAATGCTGGAGGAACTCAGCAGGACAGGGAGCATCTCTGGTTAGAAGGAATGGGTGATATTACGGGCTGAGATCCTTCTTCAGACTGTCAGGGGAGAGGGAGATACAGAGATAAGGAAGTGTAAGGTGTGAAAACGAGACAAAGGGGATGGATGACAAGGAAAATGTAGATTAGATCATTGTTAGCTCAGAGAAGGTGACAAGAAAGGAAACAGAGATAAAATGTAAATGAGGATAGTCAGACTAGTCGGATAACTGGGCAGGGGGTGGGATGGAGAGAAAGGGAAGGCAAAGATTACTTGAAGTTAGAGAAGTCAATATTCATATCACTGGGGTGTAAGCTGCCTAAGCGAAATATATGAGGTATTGTTCCTCAAATTTGCGCTGGGCCTCATGCTGACAATGGAGGAGGCCCAGGTTAAAGGTCAGTGTGGGAATGGGAGGGGAATTGATGTGTTTAGCAACCGGGGGATCAGTTAGCTCGTCAGAGAGAGGAGAACCTCTTCAAAGTGGACATACATTGAGGAGATTTTGTGGTGGAGCAGACAAAATGTTGTAGGAAACAACTGTTGGTACTGGTTTAAACCTGGGATCAACTGGGAGATCAGGTTCTTACTGTCCTGATTGATTCCATAAGGACCCTACTGGCACAGCCCAGGGACTGGACAGGAGTCAAGAGTCAAGAGTGTTATATTGTCATATATCCCAGGAAGAACAATGAACTTCATATTTGCAGCAGCACAACAGAATATGTAAACATAATACATGTAAACAATATATTACATGAGAAAATAAAGTTCAGTGTGTGAATATATACACATACTCACATATACGTATATGTGTAGGAAGGAGCTGCAGATGCTGGTTTAAACCGAAGATGGACACAAAATGCTGGAGTAACTCAACGGGACAGGCAGCATCTCTGGAGAGAAAGCATGAGTGACATTTTCGGTCGAGACCCCTCTTCAGACTGATCTCCCCCTCCCCTGACTCATTGAAGAAGGGTCTCAACCCAAAATGTCTCTCCAGAGATGCTGCCTGTCCTGCTAAGTCAGCTTTTTGTGTCTATCTTCTGTTTACATACAGTATGTACATAGTGTGCAATAATGACAATACTAGCCCATGTCGGTCAGAGCTTATTTGAGGTTGCTCTGCCCTCTGATTACTGCATCAGCACTGAACACTTCTGGAGGGGAACATGAAGAAGTCCCATGGAAGCATTGGCACCTGGCCAACAATTAGTCTGAGAGTTTATCATACAACATCACAATATCATGGCAAATTGGGCAACAGAAAGCCTGCTGCTGAACACTTTCTGGACTTTAGGAGAGCTCCCCCTCCCCTCAACCACTCACCATCAACAATACCACAGTCACATCTGTGGTGTATTTTATGTTCCTGGGAACCATCATCTCCAAGGGTACTCAGACGTGGCGCCGACGGACGAGAGGCCGAAGCAAAGAAGTCGAAGCCAAAGAACCGAATGGAAACGAGGCCGAAACGCCAATAAACCGAAAAAGTACGAAGACGAAATGCCTACTAACCGAAAGGATGGGACGCCTAAATGCAAACTAACCGAAAGGGCGGGACGCCTAAAAGCCAATGAACCAAAAAGCTGCATAGCCTAAAAGCAAACTTACCGAATGGCCGCTCTGTCGAAACGCCACCTACCCGAAAGGCGGCGTTGCCTACAGGCCAACGAACCGACTGCCGCTCAACAGAAATGTCCAATAACTGACATGACGTTGCCGGGGGCGGGACTTGTCAGCGATTGGCCTTCATCAGTCAGAGTATTGAGTATAGAAGTTCAGAGGTCATGTTGCAGTTGTATAAGATGTTGGTAAGACCGCATTTAGAATATTGTGTTCAGTTCTGGGCACCATGTTATAGGAAAGATATTGTCAAGCTTGAAGGGTTCCGAAAGGATTTACAAGGATGTTGCCAGGACCAGAGGATGTGAGCTGTAGGGGGAGGTTGAATCGTCTGGGTCTCTATTCCATGGAGCGCAGGAGGATGAGGGAAGATCTTATAGAGGTGTACAAAACCATGAGAGGAATAGATTGGGTAGTTGCACAGTCTTTTACCCAGAGTAGGGGAATCGAGGACCAGAGTACGTAGGTTCAAGGTGAAGGGGAAAAAACGTTTTCACACAAAGTGTGGTGAGTGTAACAAGCTGCCAGAGGAGGTAGTTGAGGCTGCGACTATCCCATCGTTTAAGAAACAGTTAGACAGGTACATGGATAGGTTTGAATGGATATGGACCAAACACAGGCAATTGGGACTAGTGTAGCTGGGACATTGTTGGCTGGTGTGGGTGAGTTGTGCCGAAGGGCCTGTTTCCACTCTATGACTCTATGAGATGTAAACACCGTGTTAGTTGCTGATCTGCAACAAAGAGTTATAGTCTGTTCTGCTGCTCGGTGTCTTCTGGAGTTTATTTAATGCGGACTAATTCTCCAGGAATGGTACACAGATTTGTTTCTGTACCATACCGGAGGAGGCGCTGTCCTGAACGGCTGCCTGTCCTGCAGCTGTCCGTTTTTTCCCCTTCTTTTTTATTATTTTTAGTTCGTTAAGTGTACAGTCAGGGGGTCTAAATCTTTTATGTGTGGGGGGTGGTGGGGGGGAAGGGGGAAACTGCTTTTCTAAGTCCCTACCTGGTCAGAGGGGTTGCCTTCCTCCGAGCAGCGTCTTCGACCTGTCCTCGCGGCCTACCAGCGGGTCCTGGAGCGACGTTTCCCTGAGGGGACCTGGCCAGAACATCGGCGTTGGCGGCGGCGCAGAACGTTGGCGGCGGCGCAGAACATCGGCTTTGGCGGCAGTGCAGCGCTGGAGCGCTGTCGTGGAGCGGGCGATGCCTTTCCTGGGTCGCCGCGCTTGGACTCCAGTATGCTTGGTACCGCCGAGGAAAACATCGTGGAGCCGCGGTTCTGCGGAGCGGCCAGCTGCGACGTTGAACTTACATCTCGCCGAGATCACCAGTGTGCGGAGCTCCGTCTGGCGTGGTCTGTTGGCCGCAGGCTCCGGTGGGAAGGCGGCCGTTCCTGGCACCCCAAGCCGCTGGGGGTTCTCCCGACGCCGGAGTACCATCACCCGGCGAGAACATCGGGCGCCGTGGCGGCGACTGTGGAGGCCTCAATAGGCCCGACTATGACTGGACTTTGTGCCTTCCCCCACAGTGGGAATCACTGTGGGGGGATGTTTTGGTGTTGAATTTCTTTATGAATACTGTGTTGTATTTTTATTAGTGTGCTGCAAGGACATCAGAATTTCCCCTGAATAAGGGGATTAATAAAGTAATCAATCAATCAATCAATTGCACCTACTTTTCAAAGCCCTTGTCTTTGAGTCAGGAGTCTTGTACCCACAATTTATCCTCAGTCAGTCCACCTGGACCTACATTATCCCCCAGTTGTTAAACACTTTAACTCCCCCTCCCATTCCCATACTGATCTTTCTGACCTGGGCTTCTTTAACTTCAAGTTGACTTCTCTAACTTCAAGTAACCTCTGCTTTTCCTCTCTCTCCATCCCTCCCCCATTCTAGTTTTCCCACTAGTCTGACTGTCCTCCTGATTACATTTTCTCTTTATGTTTACATGCATTTGCATCTCCTCCAACCTCATCTACTGTACATGCTGTTCCAGGTGTGGACTCCTGTATATATCAGCGAGACCAAACGCAGACTCTGCAATCGTTTCACTGAACACCTGTGCTCAGTTCACCTAAACCTACTTAGATTAGATTAGATTAGATCCTTTATTTGTCATTCTGACCTTTCGGTCTGAACGAAATGTCGTTGCCTGCAGCCATACATATAATAATAAACAACAATACACACAATAAACACAAATTAACATCCACCACAGTGAGTTCACCAGGCACCTCCTCACTGTGATGGAGGCAAAAGTCTTAAAGTTACTGTCTCCTCCAGCCTCATTCTCCCTCTGCGCTGAGGCGATATGTTGTTACCCCACCGTTGATGGTAGTCAGTCCCTTGGCTCAACCAAGCTCTGCGAACGGGCGATGGTAGTCAGTCCCGCAGCTCAACCGAGCTCCGCGAACGGGCGATGGTAGTCAGTCCCGCGGCTCAACCAAGCTCCGCGAACGGGCGATGGTAGTCAGTCCCGCGGCTCAACCAAGCTCCGCAAACGGGCGATGGTAGTCAGTCCCGCGGCTCAACCGAGCTCCGCGAACGGGCGATGGTAGTCAGTCCCGCGGTTCAACCGAGCTCCGCGAACTTGATCCCCCTGGTTGCTAAAACACTTTAACGCCCCTTCCCACACTGACCTTTCTGTCCTGGAGCTCCTCCATTGTCAGAGTGAGGCCCAGCATGAATTGGAGGAACAGCATCTCATATTTCACTGGGGCAGCTTACACCCCAGTTGTATGAATATTGAGTTCTCTAACTTCAAGTAACCCTTGCTTTCCATCCCTCTCCATACCTCCCCCTTTCCAGTTCTCCGACCAGTCAGACTGGCCCGATTACATTTTATCTCTGTTTGCTTTGATGTCACCTTCCCCAGGCTAACAATGATCTACTCTACATTTATCTTGAGCTTTGTCCCCTTTAATCTTTCGTTTTCACACATTATCCTTCCTTACCTCTGTGTCTCCCATTCCCTGACTCTCAGTGTGAAGAAGGTTCTTGACCCGAAACGTCACCCATTCCTTCTCTTCAGAGATGCTGCCTGTCCCGCTAAGTTATTCCTGCATTTTGTGTCTATCTTCTATTTATATTGAAACTCCAGTCCAGGACTGTGGAAAAATTAGAGTCAGATGTCCTGGACTTTAGGAAAAAAACATTAAACTGAGGCACAATTTTCTGGACACAGCAGTTTCCCATCCCCATTGTGAAGAGAAGCCAGGAAGTTAATACTAGTGGCCTGGCCAACATATATCCTCACTCGATACAACTTCAACAGACTCTCTACGGTTCACTAGGCCTACCGTATCTCCTGGTTGCCAACCATTTTAACTCCCCTTCCCATTCCCATACTAACCTTTCCATCCTGGGATAGACACAAAAAGCTGGAGTAACTCAGCGGGGCAGGCAGCATCTTTGGAGAGAAGCAATGGGTGACGTTTCCGGTCGAGACCCTTCCACTTGTACTGTCTGCAATGGATACTGTGATGCCGGAGAATTATGCCAAGTTCAGCAGTGACCACAATGACACTCGCAGTAGTGGTCGCAGATGATTTATTATATTTCCAGTGGTACGAAAGTTCAAGACCGCATGGAGACGCTGTCTCTTGTCATCAGAGCCCGTGTGTGATGATTAAGTCAAGTCAAGTCACATTTATTTATATAGCACATTTAAAAAACAACTCTCGTTGGCCAAAGTGCTTTACATTTGTTAGAAGTATAGTATAAACAAACAAACTACATACATCTATCTATCTATTAATATATAAAACTCTCGCCCCAGATTCCGAAACGGAACTCCGTCCGGCTGCCACATTTCTTCCATTGATTCCCTGCAACTCCGAAACTGGACGCAGAATCGCCGACATCTTTTCCATTTCGGTAGAGATTTCACTTTTCTTTCTAAGTATCCGCTCCTCATTACATTCCGTCGTGTTTAAGTACACGTTTTTAATCAAATCCTTCCCCCCCCCCCCCAATATTTCAAAACTAAACTGGCTTCACACCCACAGAACCTTCACCAGCCCCAGCCCCTGCTGAACGTTCCATCGTGTGATGTCACAATGCCCAATCTTCACATATGTCCAATCGGAATGGATCCATTTACATATGCCTATGCAGGAGCCCAAGCCAATGGTGAACGTTCCATCGTGTGATGTCACAATGCCCAATGCTCAAAGACATCGTTGCCATAGAGAGGGAGTACAGAGAAGGTTCACCAGGCTGATTCCTGTTATGTCAGAACTTTCACCACTTAAAAGTGTAATGCCCCAACGCAAAAGTGTAATGCCTCCTCCCCCCCCCCCCCCCCCCCCACAGTTTTTCAAATAAAAACTGGCTTCTCACCCATACAAGCAGCCATTTCGGTAGACATTTCACTTTCCCTTCCAGCTGTCCACTCCTCATTACATTTCGTTATGTTTATGTCCATTTTTTTCATTAAATCCTTCTCCTCCACCCCCCCCCCCCTCACTCATTTAAAAACGGCCTTTCGGGAACGGCTCTACTTCGAGGACCACGTCTCCCGTGGGGGCTGCGGGTAGGCAACGGCTGCATTGGGGCATTACACTTTTAAGGCTCTGTGTGTGATACCGCCCCGCCACCCCCCCCCCCCCCCCCGCGTTGCCGAGACGGACCCGACTTCGACGACTTCAAGATACGCTATTTTAAGACGGCCGGAACCCGACTTCGACGACCACGTCTCCCCTGGGGGCTACAGGTAGGGAACGGTCTTTATACACTTTTCCAACTCTGTGTGTGGGGGTGGTTAGTGTGTGTGATGCCGCCCCCCCCCCCCAGTGGGGGCTACGGGTAGGGTACGGCTGCGTTGGGGGATCAGACCCAACGGGTTTGCCATTGGTCGTCGTGTTTAAGTACACATTTTTAATCAAATCCTTCAACCCCCCCCCCCCCAATATTTCAAAAATAAACTGACTTCTCACCCATAGAAGCATCACCAGCCCCAGCCCCTGGTGAACGTTCCATCGTGTGATGTCACAATGCCCGATGCTCACAGATGTCCAATCGGAATGGATCCATTTACATATGCCTTTGCAGGAGCACAAGCACTTGGTGAACGTTCCATTGTGTGATGTCACAATGCCCAATGTTCAAATACATTGTTGCCATAGAGGGAGTACAGAGAAGGTTCACCAGACTGATTCCTGGGATGTCAGGACTTTCATATGACGAAAGACTGGATAGACTCGGCTTGTACATGCTAGAATTTAGAAGATTGAGGGGGTATCTTATAGAAACTTACAAAATTCTTAAGGGGTTCGACAGGCTAGATGCAGGAAGATTGTTCCAGATGTTGGGGAAGTCCACAACAAGGGGTCACAGTTTAAGGATAAGAGGTAAATCTTTTAGGTCCGAGATGAGAAAAACATTTTTCACACAGAGAGTGGCGAATCTCTGGAATTCACTGGCACAGAAGGTAGTTGATGCCTGTTCATTGGCTGTATTTAAGAGGGAGTTAGATGTGGTCCTTGTGGCTAAAGGGATCAGGGGGTATGGAGAGAAGGCAGGTACAGGATACTGAGTTGGATGATCAGCCACGATCATATTGAATGGTGGTGCAGGCTCGAAGGGCCGAATGGCCTACTCCTGCACTTAATTTCAATGGTTCTATGTTTCCCTCTACGCACCCCTCTCCCACCCATCCCTCTCTCCCCCACCCCCCTTCCCTCTCTACGCCACCCCCTTCCTCCTACCCCTCTGTCCCTCTTCCATCACTCCCCCTACCCCTCTCCACCTCCCTCCCCACTCTTCCACCTCTCCCCCTTCCCCCTCCACTCTCCCTCCCCACTCTTTCCCCTCTCTCCCCCACCCCTCTCCCCCTCTCTCCCTCCTCCCTACCTCCCCATCCTCCCCCTCCCCCACATATCTCTTCCCATCCCCCTCTCTCACCCCCTACCCCGCTCTCCTTTCCCTCCCAAATCTGTCCCATTTCCTCCACCTCCTCTCCCCTCCCTCCCCTCTTCACATCCCCCCCCCCTCCCCCCACCTGTGTGTTTGGGGGTTGGTTAATATGAGTTTGATGCCGCAGCCCCCCCTCCCCCCCCCCTGCAAAACGCCGTTGGGGAAACAGACCCAACGGGTCTGCACTTGGTCTAGTTAATATATAAAACTCTCGCCCAAGATTCCGAAACGGAACTCCGTCCGGCTGCCACATTTCTTCCATTGATTCCCTGCAACTCCGAAACTGGACGCAGAATCGCCGACATCTTTTCCATTTCGGTAGAGATTTCACTTTTCTTTCTAAGTATCCGCTCCTCATTACATTCCGTCGTGTTTAAGTACACGTTTTTAATCAAATCCTTCCCCCCCCCCCCCCCAATATTTCAAAACTAAACTGGCTTCACACCCACAGAACCTTCACCAGCCCCAGCCCCTGCTGAACGTTCCATCGTGTGATGTCACAATGCCCAATCTTCACATATGTCCAATCGGAATGGATCCATTTACATATGCCTATGCAGGAGCCCAAGCCAATGGTGAACGTTCCATCGTGTGATGTCACAATGCCCAATGCTCAAAGACATCGTTGCCATAGAGAGGGAGTACAGAGAAGGTTCACCAGGCTGATTCCTGTTATGTCAGAACTTTCACCACTTAAAAGTGTAATGCCCCAACGCAAAAGTGTAATGCCTCCTCCCCCCCCCCCCCCCCCCCCCACAGTTTTTCAAATAAAAACTGGCTTCTCACCCATACAAGCAGCCATTTCGGTAGACATTTCACTTTCCCTTCCAGCTGTCCACTCCTCATTACATTTCGTTATGTTTATGTCCATTTTTTTCATTAAATCCTTCTCCTCCACCCCCCCCCCCCCCTCACTCATTTAAAAAACGGCCTTTCGGGAACGGCTCTACTTCGAGGACCACGTCTCCCGTGGGGGCTGCGGGTAGGCAACGGCTGCATTGGGGCATTACACTTTTAAGGCTCTGTGTGTGATACCGCCCCGCCACCCCCCCCCCCCCCCCGCGTTGCCGAGACGGACCCGACTTCGACGACTTCAAGATACGCTATTTTAAGACGGCCGGAACCCGACTTCGACGACCACGTCTCCCCTGGGGGCTACAGGTAGGGAACGGTCTTTATACACTTTTCCAACTCTGTGTGTGGGGGTGGTTAGTGTGTGTGATGCCGCCCCCCCCCCCCCCAGTGGGGGCTACGGGTAGGGTACGGCTGCGTTGGGGGATCAGACCCAACGGGTTTGCCATTGGTCGTCGTGTTTAAGTACACATTTTTAATCAAATCCTTCAACCCCCCCCCCCCAATATTTCAAAAATAAACTGACTTCTCACCCATAGAAGCATCACCAGCCCCAGCCCCTGGTGAACGTTCCATCGTGTGATGTCACAATGCCCGATGCTCACAGATGTCCAATCGGAATGGATCCATTTACATATGCCTTTGCAGGAGCACAAGCACTTGGTGAACGTTCCATTGTGTGATGTCACAATGCCCAATGTTCAAATACATTGTTGCCATAGAGGGAGTACAGAGAAGGTTCACCAGACTGATTCCAGGGATGTCAGGACTTTCATATGACGAAAGACTGGATAGACTCGGCTTGTACATGCTAGAATTTAGAAGATTGAGGGGGTATCTTATAGAAACTTACAAAATTCTTAAGGGGTTGGACAGGCTAGATGCAGGAAGATTGTTCCAGATGTTGGGGAAGTCCACAACAAGGGGTCACAGTTTAAGGATAAGAGGTAAATCTTTTAGGTCCGAGATGAGAAAAACATTTTTCACACAGAGAGTGGCGAATCTCTGGAATTCACTGGCACAGAAGGTAGTTGAGGCCTGTTCATTGGCTGTATTTAAGAGGGAGTTAGATGTGGTCCTTGTGGCTAAAGGGATCAGGGGGTATGGAGAGAAGGCAGGTACAGGATACTGAGTTGGATGATCAGCCACGATCATATTGAATGGTGGTGCAGGCTCGAAGGGCCGAATGGCCTACTCCTGCACTTAATTTCAATGGTTCTATGTTTCCCTCTACGCACCCCTCTCCCACCCATCCCTCTCTCCCCCCCCCCCCCTCCCCTCTCTACGCCACCCCCTTCCTCCTACCCCTCTGTCCCTCTTCCATCACTCCCCCTACCCCTCTCCACCTCCCTCCCCACTCTTCCACCTCTCCCCCTTCCCCCTCCACTCTCCCTCCCCACTCTTTCCCCTCTCTCCCCCACCCCTCTCCCCCTCTCTCCCTCCTCCCCTACCTCCCCATCCTCCCCCTCCCCCACATATCTCTTCCCATCCCCCTCTCTCACCCCCTACCCCGCTCTCCTTTCCCTCCCAAATCTGTCCCATTTCCTCCACATCCTCTCCCCTCCCTCCCCTCTTCACATCCCCCCCCCCCCCCCCCACCTGTGTGTTTGGGGGTTGGTTAATATGAGTTTGATGCCGCAGCCCCCCCTCCCCCCCCCCTGCAAAACGCCGTTGGGGAAACAGACCCAACGGGTCTGCACTTGGTCTAGTTAATATATAAAACTCTCGCCCAAGATTCCGAAACGGAACTCCGTCCGGCTGCCACATTTCTTCCATTGATTCCCTGCAACTCCGAAACTGGACGCAGAATCGCCGACATCTTTTCCATTTCGGTAGAGATTTCACTTTTCTTTCTAAGTATCCGCTCCTCATTACATTCCGTCGTGTTTAAGTAAACGTTTTTAATCAAATCCTCCCCCCCCCCCCCCCCCAATATTTCAAAACTAAACTGGCTTCACACCCACAGAACCTTCACCAGCCCCAGCCCCTGCTGAACGTTCCATCGTGTGATGTCACAATGCCCAATCTTCACATATGTCCAATCGGAATGGATCCATTTACATATGCCTATGCAGGAGCCCAAGCCAATGGTGAAGGTTCCATCGTGTGATGTCACAATGCCCAATGCTCAAAGACATCGTTGCCATAGAGAGGGAGTACAGAGAAGGTTCACCAGGCTGATTCCTGTTATGTCAGAACTTTCACCACTTAAAAGTGTAATGCCCCAACGCAAAAGTGTAATGCCTCCTCCCCCCCCCCCCCCCCCCCCCCCCACAGTTTTTCAAATAAAAACTGGCTTCTCACCCATACAAGCAGCCATTTCGGTAGACATTTCACTTTCCCTTCCAGCTGTCCACTCCTCATTACATTTCGTTATGTTTATGTCCATTTTTTTCATTAAATCCTTCTCCTCCACCCCCCCCCCCCCCTCACTCATTTAAAAACGGCCTTTCGGGAACGGCTCTACTTCGAGGACCACGTCTCCCGTGGGGGCTGCGGGTAGGCAACGGCTGCATTGGGGCATTACACTTTTAAGGCTCTGTGTGTGATACCGCCCCGCCACCCCCCCCCCCCCCGCGTTGCCGGGACGGACCCGGCTTCGACGACTTCAAGATACGCTATTTTAAGACGGCCGGAACCCGACTTCGACGACCACGTCTCCCCTGGGGGCTACAGGTAGGGAACGGTCTTTATACACTTTTCCAACTCTGTGTGTGGGGGTGGTTAGTGTGTGTGATGCCGCCCCCCCCCCCCCCAGTGGGGGCTACGGGTAGGGTACGGCTGCGTTGGGGGATCAGACCCAACGGGTTTGCCATTGGTCGTCGTGTTTAAGTACACATTTTTAATCAAATCCTTCAACCCCCCCCCCCCAATATTTCAAAAATAAACTGACTTCTCACCCATAGAAGCATCACCAGCCCCAGCCCCTGGTGAACGTTCCATCGTGTGATGTCACAATGCCCGATGCTCACAGATGTCCAATCGGAATGGATCCATTTACATATGCCTTTGCAGGAGCACAAGCACTTGGTGAACGTTCCATTGTGTGATGTCACAATGCCCAATGTTCAAATACATTGTTGCCATAGAGGGAGTACAGAGAAGGTTCACCAGACTGATTCCAGGGATGTCAGGACTTTCATATGACGAAAGACTGGATAGACTCGGCTTGTACATGCTAGAATTTAGAAGATTGAGGGGGTATCTTATAGAAACTTACAAAATTCTTAAGGGGTTGGACAGGCTAGATGCAGGAAGATTGTTCCAGATGTTGGGGAAGTCCACAACAAGGGGTCACAGTTTAAGGATAAGAGGTAAATCTTTTAGGTCCGAGATGAGAAAAACATTTTTCACACAGAGAGTGGCGAATCTCTGGAATTCACTGGCACAGAAGGTAGTTGAGGCCTGTTCATTGGCTGTATTTAAGAGGGAGTTAGATGTGGTCCTTGTGGCTAAAGGGATCAGGGGGTATGGAGAGAAGGCAGGTACAGGATACTGAGTTGGATGATCAGCCACGATCATATTGAATGGTGGTGCAGGCTCGAAGGGCCGAATGGCCTACTCCTGCACTTAATTTCAATGGTTCTATGTTTCCCTCTACGCACCCCTCTCCCACCCATCCCTCTCTCCCCCACCCCCCTTCCCTCTCTACGCCACCCCCTTCCTCCTACCCCTCTGTCCCTCTTCCATCACTCCCCCTACCCCTCTCCACCTCCCTCCCCACTCTTCCACCTCTCCCCCTTCCCCCTCCACTCTCCCTCCCCACTCTTTCCCCTCTCTCACCACCCCTCTCCCCCTCCCTCCCTCCTCCCCTACCTCCCCATCCTCCCCCTCCCCCACATCTCTCTCCCCATCCCCCTCACTCACCTCCTACCCCGCTCTCCTTTCCCTCCCAAATCTGTCCCATTTCCTCCACCTCCTCTCCCCTCCCTCCCCTCTTCACATCCCCCCCCCCTCCCCCCACCTGTGTGTTTGGGGGTTGGTTAATATGAGTTTGATGCCGCAGCCCCCCCTCCCCCCCCCCCTGCAAAACGCCGTTGGGGAAACAGACCCAACGGGTCTGCACTTGGTCTAGTATATACATATAGCCCTCGCTCAGTGGACGTCAGGAAAGGCTTGGGAGTATAGATACGTTTTTAGTCTTGACTTAAGGAGTCGATGGAGGGAGCAGTTCTGATGGGAAGGGGGATGCTGTTCCACAGTCTAGGAGCTGCAACCGCAAAGGCACGGTCGCCCCTAAGTTTATGCCTAGACGCGGGATATTCAGCAGCCCCAAGTCGGCCGATCTGAGGGACCTGGAGGTGGAGTGGTAGGTGAGAAGACTTTTAATGTAGGAGGGGGCAAGCCCATTGAGGGCTTTGTAGACATAGAGGAGGGACTTGAAATGTATACGGAACCGCACAGGGAGCCAGTGGAGAGAGGCCAGGATCGGGGTGATGTGGTCCCTTTATCGGGTGCCCGTCAGGATACTGGTGATCTCAGGCTTGTCCGAGCAGATCAGTCCAGGGCTTCAAAGGAGGAGGCATGGCCATCTCAGGCTTCTCCCTGCAGTTCACCCTCGCCTTGAGAGGAGGTGGTGACGGTTCAGCTTTGGGTTTGAGGAGTCCTTTGGGCTGGCAGTCTCTGGATTATCCTGGTGGTCAGTCTTTGTCTCTGTGCATGTGTGGATGCAGTCCCAAGTTGTTTGTGGGCAAGAAGAGATTCTGGCATTTCAGGCTTGCCCCAGCCACTCAGTATTAGGCTCGGGTAGAGGCGCTGGCTGTCCAGGGCTTCTTTCCCATCAGTCCAGTCTTGACCACATGGTGGCGCTAGCAGTCTCAGATTTATCCCAGTGTTTCAGTCATCCTTGTACATGAGACTGGGGAACACAGCAGACAGGGAAGCACCTGCCCAGTTTCACCTATTACCACCTATTACCTATTAAAGTTCTGTCCTGCAACTCCACTCTTCCAGCTTTCTTGCCTACACTCCATCACCACCCACTTACAATCAATGTGAACAAGGGATCTGACCTGGAACTGCTTCTCCATGTTCTTCAGCGATGCTGCCGGACCCAATAAGTTACTCCAGCATTTTGTGCCAATCTCCACCCTATTATGTGGAAGCTTTCTGTCGGCAAGTCGTGTGCCACATCTCCCTCACTGGCTACACGAAATGTACAGCATCCCGTGGTGATGAAAGATGCCATTTAAATGCATTTTGTTTTCAGTATCTAATAGCTTTTCATTGTTGCACATTTTAATTTAGTTTAGTTTAATCTACAGTGTGGAAACAGACCCTTCGGCCTACCGGGTCCACGCCGACCAGCGATCCCTGCACATTAACACGATCCTACATACACTTGAGATCATTTTTACATTTACCAAGCCAATTAACCTACAAACCTGAATGTCTTTGGAGTGTGGGAGGAAACTGATGACTTCGGAGAAAACACACGCAGGTCATGGGAGAACGTACGAACTCCGTACAGACAGCAACCGTAGTGGGGATCGAACCCGGGTCTCAGGCGCTGCAAGCGCTGTAAGGCAGCAACTCTACCACTGTGCCACCATTAGGTACTCATTACCAGACATGACAAGGTCCAAATGGCAGTTTCAGAACCTGCTTGATGAGAAGCTGCTTTGTGTGTGTACATCCAGAGAAGAGGTGAAAGGGATGTATCTTTCCTGAGAATGGTAGGTGGTCTGAATGAAACTGACTGTTGCCAGAGCTTGAGGCAGCATATGGATGTTGGTTCACATTTCAAAGCACTGTGTGGATGCAGGCCTGTTGCATTCCTTCAGGCGCTACAACTTCAAACTATTCAAGTCAACATGAAAGAAGGTTAAAAAATAACAGGTTAAATACAAGTTATAACTTAGTGAAAATTGAGACATTTAAAAGTAACAATTGAGTCTAATATATCATTAAATGTGTGCATAGTGGTGTCATGGCAGTTGATTCAATGCTCACACAGAACTCAGTTTGCAACACAAACATATAATCAGGAGACATTAGCACCATGAATAAACCTTCAGTTAAGGCCTGTTGGCATCTGTGTGGTTGTATAAAATTGGAGAGAGGGAGGGGGAGTGGGTACACTTGGATGGGAAGAAAGTAAACAAGGAAGCTTATCGCTGGGGTGCCTGTTCCAGTCAACACTGAAAACTTCCGAGGTGCAGTTGAGGTTTCTTTGTCCCTGGATGCCGGCATTATTTGATGAGGTCTGCCACCTACTGGCTGAGCTTGGATCTATGAGAGTAACGATGAGAGTAATAATGACTCTGCGGCATTCCAATTGTGCAGATGTACTTGGACACTGCAGCAATGCACAGAGTAATTAATATATCTGATACTTGACGATGATCTATATAGAAAGGTACAGCCCAAGAAAGGCCCCTTGGCCTGCAATGTACCTGCCGATCTACCTGCAAATAATCCATATCCTTCCATTCACTGCATATCCATTTGCCTCCAAAAGCCTCTTAAATGCCATTATCATATCTGCCTCCACCACAAACTCTGACAGCACACTCCAGGCACCCACCATCCTGTGTCTAAAAAAGAGTTGCCCTACACATTTCCTTTGCCCTTCTCATCTTAAAGACACCTTTAAAAAAAATGATTTTTCCACACTGGAGAAAAAGGTTCTGTCTCCCCTATCTATGCTTCTCATCATTTTATATACTTCTATCATATCTCCCCGACAGCCTCCGGCATTCCAGAGAATGATGACAATGGATTGATCTGATTATTGAATTAAATGGGTTATAAAATCTAGAATTAGCTCTGCAGCTTGTGAATTGTTGAGATTTCCATCTCAATGTGAACTGGACAAACTACCCAATACAAGATGACTGCTTCTTTGAAGTAGTCACCAGCACCATTCTGTACATTAGAGATTCATGAAGCCAACTCTCCTCTCCTCAAGATATGCTTCCCAGTTGAAAAGTAGAGGAAAACGAGTTCGCTAGTTCCCAAGTTAAAGGGGTAGAATTAGGCCATTCGACCCATCGTGTCTACGCCGCCATTCAATCATGCCTGATCTATGCCTCCTAATCCTATTTTCCTGCTTTCTCCCCATAACCCTTGACACCCATTCTAATCAAGAATTTGTCTATCTCTGCCTTAAAATTATCCACTGACTTGGCCTCCACAGCCCTCTGTGGCGATGAGTTCCACAAATTAACTACCCTCTGACTAAAGAAGTTCCTCTTCACCTCTTTTCTAAAAGAGCGCCCTTTAATTCTGAGGCTATGACCTCTGGTCCTAGACTCTCCCACCAGTGGAAACATCTTTCCACATCCACTCTACCTATGCCTTTCATTATTCTGTAAGTTTCAATGAGTTGTAGAACAAGGGCTTTTGGTTAACAGCCGGTTAATGCTACTAAACGAACACTTGGGTATTCCCTCCATCCTGCCCCACTTTCCTCTCCTCTATTTGAGGGGGGGGGGGGGGTCATTTGCAAAAACTGACCCCTGGTCCCTGAATACAGTCTCTCCAAGAACACCAGAGCAACAATGTGCTGGAGGTTAGTGAGAAAGTAACCACTATTCCTACACATTACACACCATCCTCATCAACCTTCGCACATTTGTATTGCTGTTTCAGGGTCGCTGCTTGATGAAGCTGCACGTGTATGATGTAAATACATGGTTATGTTCCTCCAGTCATTACATTGAGGGGTTGACGTCAGGCTGATGCAGTTAAATATATAATTGACATAGTCAAGGCAATACTAATGAGATGGGAAATAGGACATACTGAAGAGAAACTGATGGTTATGGAGCAGCAGAGAGATGAAAGCACAAGGAAGAAATCCTTGGACATAGACTGTGCAGGTAGATAAAGTAATTAAACATTTATTTTGAGTATTTGAGTTGCAAAGACGTAATCATTTATTCTCCCAAAAGAACACAAACTGCTGGAGTAACTGAGTAGGTCAGAGAGTATCTTTGGAGAACGTAGACAGTTCTATGTTCTTCAGACTGCGGTTTGCTCTGAATTGGAACAACAGAGGATAACTGCAATGTCAACCCGAAACGTCACCTATCCATGTACAGATATCCATAAGTCTGAAGAAGGGTCTCGACCTGAAACGTCACCCATTTCTTCTACCCATGGGATGCTGCCTGTCCCGCTGAGTTACTCCAGCATATTGTGCCTGTCGTCCTTCTCCAGAAAGGCTGCCTGACCCGCTCAGTTACTCCAGCACTTTGTGTCATTTTGTGGATCAATCACCATCTGCAGTTCCTTGTTTCTACACTTATTCTCCCACATTGGGTTTGTTTTTTAATATCTACAGTTAGTACAGTGTATATTCATTAGGGAAATACCAGGGTTGTAAAACTACAGCAAATTAAGAAATATTTGAGATGCTAAGGCTATTTTCAACTGGAGCCGAGAAGACGATGAGGAGATTTAATAGAGATTTTTCAATTATGAAAGGTTTTGTTAAGGTTAATGGGGAAATTCTATTTCCTTTAGTTGTAGAGTCACTGAAGTGGAATCATCAAATTAAAGTCATCAGGAACAGAGTGAAGAGAGAGGCTTGGCTATATTTCTTTGCACAGAGAGCGTTGGAGCATGAATTCTCTGTCACGTATGATAGCTCTTGGAGAGACCGTTGTCTCTTTTATTAGAGAGAAAAGAATCATTAGGTGCAGAAGTACACACAGGATCTGAGAGTGTGGCTTAGTTTTGCATTGTTCTAACAAATAGAATCATCGAGTCATACAGCATGGACATAGGCCCTTTGGGACAATTTGCCCATCCCTACCAAGATGCCCCATCTACACTCGTCCCACCTGCCTGCCAATATCCCTCTAAGTATTTCCTATCGATGTACCTGGTCAAACCACTTATAAATGTTGATATAACACCTGCCTCAACTACCTCATCCGGCAGCTTCTTCTATATATCCACCTCAATGTTTCCCCTCAAGTTCCTATTAAATCTTTCCCCTCTCACCTTCAACCTCCGGGTTGTACTCTGGGTAAAAGATAAAAGACATGTACATTATCTATTCACCTCATGACCTTATAGACCTCTATAAGATCACAAAATGTCATTGAATTCATGGGTTTTCATTCCCTGTTTCTGGTTGTCCAGAAACAATAATCCCAGCCCTTCAACTGCTGGAGTCCTGGTGGTGTTGATGTCCAGATGCTGTGGATGCTGCAAATCTGTAGCATCCCCTCAGTAGGCCTGGCAGCATCTATGGAACAGGAGTTAAAGTTAAGGTCTCGGGCTGTGACTGGAAAGGTTAGGGATAAACAGTCTCAACCTTGTGATTGAGGCTGTGCAGCGTAGGTTCATGAGATTGATCCCTGGGATGGCGGGACTGTCACATGAGGAAAGATTGAAAAGACTCGGCTTGTATTCACTGGAGTTTAGAAGGATGAGGAGGAATCTTATAGAAACATATAAAATTATAAAAGGACCGGACAAGCTAGATGCAGGAAAAATGTTCCCAATGTTGGGCGAGTCCAGAACCAGGGGCCACAGTCTTAGAATAAAGGGGAGGCCATTTATGACAGAGAGTTGTGAATTTGTGGAATTCCTTGCCACAGAGGGCAGTTGAGGCCAAATCACTGGATAGATTTAAGAGAGAGTTAGATAGAGCTCTAGGGGCTAGTGGAATCAAGTGATATGGGGAGAAGGCAGGCACGGGTTATTGACTGGGGACGATCAGCCAGGATCACAATGAATGGCGGTGCTGGCTCGAAGGGCCTAATGGCCTCCTCCTGCACCTATTTTCTATGTTTCTATGTTTCATAAGATGCGGCAAAAATGGTTAGAGGGTTGGAGGAGGGGGGGAGGAGGAGGAGGGGGGGAGGAGGAGGAGGGGGGGTGGGGGGAAGGAGGGAATTAAGGGAAGATTGGATGAAAGGCAGTGGTGATTAAATGATCTAGACTTATGGCCAAATGTAGAGACCAGGTCAGTCCATGTCATTACTCTATATATAAGCAGTAACAGTAAAATCTGGCAACTATATCAAACTACTGCTGGGAACATCATTATTAGGGCATGTCCATTAATGGACTGAACGTAACTGGCAGCAACATTATCCTGAAAGGATATCTTTCCTCTGGATTTTTAACCCTCTATGTAAAATGATAATGCTAATGAGCAGTTTGTGCATTAACTGAGGAGACAATTGTCTTTTCTGGTTTTTAACAGAATGATTATACTCATTACTTCAGATCCAATAACACTCCAATAATAAGCAAAAGAAAACCCCACCTGCTTGTGATTGTCAGTGCTATTGAACAAACAAATCCCCTGACAAAAGCAGCAGAGATCCTCAATTATACAGTCAGCTTTGTGTGCATAAAAATAACAGTGATTAAATTGCAAATCTACGAGAATGACAGAAAATTATTGTGACGAGTGGAATGATTTGACGATTAGCTATGTCATTAGCACAGCCAGATCTCTGTATAATAATCTATAAATAAATTTAATAAACATCCAAAAATGTCAGTTGGAATAGAAAGGCTGTTGCTATTGAGTACGAACACAAACATATTTTGGATTGTAATACAATATTTGCATCTGAGGCTATCTTCAATGATATTTCTAGAACTGCTTGAAGAATATAATTATTGTTCTCCTACGCAATAAGAAAAAAAATGTAAAAAACTAGCAGAAAATAACCTGGGTAATATGGCCTGGTAAAGTAGTGCTGTGTTACTGGTCTCATCATCCAATATCCTGGGGTAATAATCAAGAGGCAAGATTTCAGATTCCATAAATGATGGCTGATCAAAGTGCAGGATCAGCAAGTTCCAGTAACGAGGAGGGATAAAGACAGCAAGGTACGGGAACTGTGGTTGACCAAGGAGGTTGTTAACATGGTAAGGAAAAAAAGAAAGCGTATGTCAGGTTTAAGAAGGTGGTATCAGACAGGGCTTATGAAGGACATAAAGTGAGTAGGAAATTAGAAAGGTGGCGATTAGAAAGGCCAGAAGGGGCCACGAAATGTCATTGGCAGGTTGGATTAAGGAAAATCCCAAGGCTTTTTATTCATACATAGAAACAAGAGTGTGACCAGGAGAATGGTAGGAACGCACAAGGATAAAGGAGGGCATCTATGCTTGGAGTTGTAAGATGTAAATGAGGTAGGTGCACGGCACAGTGGCGCAGTGGTAGAGTTGCTGCCTTACAGTAGCAATGTTACAAAATTTTGAGATTTTAAAAATCAAGTCTGTAATTTATCCCATCAGATAAAGCATGAAAATAAGTTTAATTTGACACCTAATTCACTTTCATATCTCAAGTATTAAAAAAGTTATGGCCATTTTCATACTCGGAAATGAGCATCTTGTTCCCTATTGATTTTCTATGGACATAACAAAAAAGTTGTGATCGTGAACAGTCAAAAGCCCATAACTTTTTTAAAAATTAAGAGAACTGAATGAAATTTTCAGTTATCATAGATTGAAGCATTCTGAAACAAATATAAAATAATCTTACTTGGATGACCTGAAATTAAAGCATATAATTAGTTAGTTACCTAATTGTAGCTAATTTCAGACTTCAATTACTAGATCTAAACATCTATCCATTTCTTAATAAATTATTAACATTTTTAAATAGCCTAAATGTCCAAATAATATTCACAAATAATTCACAATAAAACATGATTTTTAAATCTCATTTACATTAATTTATAGACCAAATGGAAGGAATTCAGTGTTCAATTGCTGTAAATAAATGCCCATTTAAATCAGCTTTCCAGTGGGTTCCTGTGGAACGCGCTGGTTTAGAACGTTCACATTGCGGTAGATTTGTGCCTCAAATGCCGAGAAAAATACTGCGGGATTTAATGGGCCCAAATTGAGCTACTCGCAATATTAAACTTTGTATAAAGGGATCTTTAGAAGCCCTTTTTAATGTAAAAATATACAACCTAACTTCTGCTATTTGCTTTATGAGACCCTGCGGTTGCTGGCGGTCACGGGTTTAGAGATTGATTTTTAAACTACTATAACTATTATACGAGGCCTTTAAACCTAATAATAGCCTTTGCGACGGGGTCTTCCAGCGATTTTTCGTTAATAATTAACTAGGCTGAACATCTTCGATTTGAACAGCCTAGAGAAAATCGCGTTTTAAACCCGCCCCCCTCTAAACGGCGCCAAAATCGCGCACACCCGCAACGGCAGATTTTCAAAGACGCTTCAGGTAGGCTTTGCAACATACCTACTTACAGCACCAGAGACCCGGTTTCGAACCTGACTACGGGTGCTGTCTGTATGGAGTTTATATGTTCTCCTCCTGACCACATGGATTTTCTCTGGGTGCTCTGGTTTCCTCCCACACTCCAAAGATGCATAAGTTTGTAGGTTAATTGGCTTTGGTAAAGATTGTAAATTGTCCCTAGTGTGTAGGATAGTGCAAGTATATGGGGATCACTGGTCAGAGATGACTCTGTGGGCCGAAGGACTTATTTCTGCACTGTATCTCCAAAGTAAAGTAAAAAGTTACTACATGGGTACTTTGCATCTGTACTCACCAAAGAGAGGATTTGGATGACAGCGAGATGAGTGTGGAGAATACCAACATGCTCAGGTAGTTTGGGACCGAGATGGAGGTGGTGCTGAAGCTCTTGAAGAGCATTAAGGTGAATGTCCCCAGGGCCTGATGGGATCTATCCCAGGTTATTGAGAGAGACAAGTCAGGAGATTACGATGGCCTTGACAAGGATCTTTGTTTCTTCTCCAGCCACAAGCGAGGTCCCGGAGGACTGGAAAGTGGCCAATGTTGTTCCATTGTATAAGAATGGAAGTAGAGAGAATCCAAGGAACTATAGGCCAGTAAGCCTCATGTTAGTGGTGGGGTACATGTGGATAGAATTCTTTGAGATAGGATTTACTCCCATTTGGAAGAGAATGGGCTAATTAGGGATATCGACATGGATTTGTACCAGGTAGGTTGTGTCTCACTAACTTGATTTAAGATTTTTGTATGAAGGTAATAATAGTAATAATACATTTTATTTATGGGCGCCTTTCAAGAGTCTCAAGGACACCTTACAAAAATTTAGCAGGTAGAGGAAAAACATGTAAGGGGAATGAAATAAATAGTAGAGACATGACTAGTACACAAAGTAAAGACAGAATTCAATACAAAACACAATATGAGGCAATTAATGCACATATGAAAAGGGAGGGGGACGTGGGGCTAAGGATAGGCAGAGGTCAAGAGATGGGTCTTGAGGCGGGACTGGAAGATGGTGAGGGACACGGAATTGCGGATCAGTTGGGGGAGGGAGTTCCAGAGCCTGGGAGCTGCCCTGGAGAAGGCTCTGTCCCCAAAACTGCGGAGGTTGGACTTGTGGATGGAGAGGAGACCGGCTGATGTGGATCTGAGGGACCATGAGGGTTGGTAGGGGGAGAGGAGGTCAGTGAGATATGGGGGGGCCAGATGGTGGAGGGCTTTGTAGGTGAGGATCAGGATTTTGTAGTTGATCCGGTGGGAGATGGGAAGCCAGTGAAGTTGTTTGAGGACTGGAGTGATGTGATGCCAGGATTTGGTGTGGGTGATGAGTCGGGCGGCTGCGTTCTGGATCAGTTGGAGTCGGTTGATGTAGGTGGAGCTGATGCCAAGGAGAAGTGAGTTGCAGTAGTCCAGTCGGGAGGAGATGAAGGCATGGATGAGTCTTTCAGCAGCGGGAGGTGTGAGAGAGGGTCTGAGTTTGGCGATGTTGCGGAGATGGAAGAAGGAGGTTTTAATGACATGGCGGATGTGAGGCTCAAGGGAGAGGGTGGAATCAAAGATCACGCCAAGGTTGCGGGCCTGGGGAGATGGGGAGACAGTGGTGCCGTCAATGGTGAGAGTGGGGTTATTGATTTTGCTGAGTGTGGCTTTGGAGCCTATGAGGAGGAATTCTGTCTTATCGCTGGGTAGGGAGTTAGATGTTGCTCACATATGAATTTTAATAAGGCTTTTGATAAGGTCCCTCATGGTAGGCTGATCCAGAAGATTAAGATGACTTGGTCATATGGATTAAGAACTGGCTCATTAATAAAAGTCAGAGGGTTGTGGTGGAAGTAGATATTCTGGCTGGAGGTCAGTGACCAGTGGGTCTGTGCTTGGACCTCTACTGTTTGTGATATACTGTATATAAATAACCTCAAGTGTAATGTAGATGGGTTGGTGAGTAGGTTTGCTGATGACATCAATTTGGGAGGACATGCAGACAGTGGGGAAGGCTGCCAGAAGATACGATAGGCCATAGATCAGCTAGTTAAATGCGTGGAGATATGGCTGATGGAATTTAACCCGGGCATGTGGGCAGCATAGTGGCGCAGCGGTGGAGTTGCTGTCTTACAACATCTGAGACTGGGTTCGATCCCAACTACGTGTGCTGTCTGTGCAGAGTTTGCATGTTCTCCGTGTGACCGTGTGCATTTTTTCCAGGCGCTTTGCTTAGCTCACACATTGTCACATGCTCATTACTCTTATATTGGTGGCCTTACAGTAAGTATGTTCTTCCCCACAAATAAAAATATTCTCTTTGCATCCACTCCATCAAAACAATGCATCCTTTTATTGATTTTTATGCCATCCCCAGCTTTCTGATCTCAAGTGGAAGGAGGCCCAGTTTGTTCATTCTTTCTTCACAAATATGAAGTTCACCGGTAGTATTGTCCTGGATGCTAGAGAGAATGAGAGTGAGGGGCTATTGCAAGAAAAATGTCTCAAGATTCCCCACATCTGCTGGTGCCTGCTTAACTCAGCCAACTCATAGAGTTACAGCGTGGAAACAGGCCCTTCGGCCCAACATGTCCCAGCTGCACTAGTCTAAATTCCTGCATTTGGCCCATATCCCTTCAAACCTGTCCAACCCATATAACTGTCTAACTGTTTCTTTAAGATTGTGATAGTTCCTCACCTCAACTTCTCTGGCAGCTCGTTCCATACACCCACCACCCTTTGTGTGGAAAAGTCACCCTTCACATTCCTATATCTTTTCCCCTTCACCTTAAACCTATGTCCTCTGGTCCGCGATTCCCCTTCTCTGTGCATCTACCCAATCTATTCCTCATCAACATTTAATATCTGTATTTGATGTCCACTCAATGTCAGTGAATATGACGCGGGTCACACTAACTAAATGATTCTAGAATATAAAGGCCCAATCAGTAGATGGAATTTGAAGGCTCTGAAACTACCACTATCAGAGACTGGTGTAGAAAACTGTTTCATAACCAGATCAGGAAATGTGTATACAATTTACACAAAACTACCTCCCTCACCACTTTCATCTTCTTCTAAGCCTCTTTCAATCGTCTTTCCCAATTTTCCTTCCATCCACCTCTGACACACAGGCTTATCTAATTTCAACGTCATGTCTCCCCCTGTTGTCTTCCTCATCAAACACAGTCCACACTTTGCCTGAACACCTCAGGTTTCTTCTTTCCCTCCTTACAGAAGAAGAGAGGAGAGAACATGAGGTTAAGAGAGTTCCCCTCCACAGATCCCACAATGAACCTAAGATCTCAGAACATGAATTGGTCACTTGCACCTATTTTAACATTCAACTGGATACAGGCTCATCTTCTAAATTCAACAGTCGTAGTTACAGAGCAAATAAAGTGAGAGCATTTCCTTCGCTGAGTGAACCAAAACAGAGACACGCTTTATATTAGAGTTTAACTGCAACCACTTAACCTCCCCAGCTGCCCCTCAGCTCTTTGGACAAATAGATTAGGGTCCGATTCAATTACTCTTCAATGGAATTCAGTGGATCTGAGTTTTGAAAGCAGAGTACAATGCACCCTCTAAGCCAGGGCTCGAAATTAGTGGTTGCCAATGGCAACCTACAGTCCTGCCGGGCAACCTAAAAGCCATGCAATTTTGCCCGGCTTGGCAAACACCCGGGACACCTATTGTTTAATTCTGAGCAGGCCCCCTCTCCATTTCTCTCTCTCTCTCTCTCTGTCATTCTCCGTCTCCGCCCGCCACCTGTATCCGTGTCCCTGTCTCGGGTCTCCGCCCGCTCCTCATCCGCCGGCACGGCCGGCCGCCTTACACATGCGCACTGCCACGGCCAGCACCCAAGATCCTAGAGCGAGGATCTTTGGCCAGCACATCATCGGCCGTGGTTGTGGGCATGTTCCGCCCAGCACATGCGCACTCCCACTGCAACTGGTCGGCGTCAGCCACTTTCTCCCTCCCTTTGCATTGTGGGAGATATGGCCACCATTGCTGTCTGGTCGCCGCCTCACTGCGACTGCTGGAAAACAACGCAGAATCACTCGCTGGAGCTGCAGTAACTCCCTGGAGTAACTCTTGCTTCTTGGTTTCCTGGTCCTCCAAAAATATTCGAAATGGAATTTTAACTGGTGGACCCACCACCACCAAACTCCAAACTCTGAAAAATAACAGCCTATTGCATTTTATTGGTTTCTTTATTGTGTATATATATATATATATATATATATCATCTATGGTATATAGACACACTGAACTTTTATCTCCTGTTCTGTATTATGTTTACATATTCTGTTGTGCTGCAGCAAGCAAGAATTTTATTGTCCTATCTGGATCACATGACAATAAAACTCTCTTGACTCTTGACTTGGACTTAGCAAAAAAGGGTTCTTGAGGGAAAAAAAGAGCTACCAATTTTATTAGGTCTGGTTGGGTACCTATAGTAGGGTGAAGACTATTCCATGCTTTAATTGTGCGGGGGAACACCATGGAGCAGCCAGCATTTCTGGATAGAAGAAATTGGGTGACGTTTTGGTTAGAGACCCTTCTTTAGATTTCCTCTGGTTTTAGTGTTTTTAGTTTAATTTAAAGATACAGCGTGGAAACAAGCCCTTCGGCCCACTGAGTCCACGCCGACCACCGATCACCCGTACTCTAGTTCTATCCCACACATTAGCGACGTAAGTCAAGAGTGAAGAGTGTTTTATTCTCTCACATCCCAGTTAGAACAATGAAATACTTACTTGCAGCAGCACAACAGAATATGTAAACATAGTACTCTGTAAACAATGTTATAAACAAGAAAACAAAACATTGTATATCTATATATGAATCTATAACTATACACACACACACACACAATTTCCCTCCTGGGATTAATAAAGTTCTATCGTATAGTATAGTGTGTGTAGGAAGGAACTGCAGATGCTGGTTTAAACCGAAGATAGACACAAAAAGCTGGAGTAACTCAACAGGTCAGACAGAATCTCTGAACAAAAGGAAAATGAATACACATAACTGTTCTATTAATACAAGACATAATTTAATTCAATTCAAATTATTACATAGACTATATTATTCAAAAACGAGGTTGAATAAATTTTATCCAAACGTCTCTCCCAGATGCGATAAATGTTTGTTTCAAAACGCTAATTTAACACATTCATTTGTAGGATGTACAAAGTTGAATACATTTTGGAGTGATATATTTGATATATTTACAAAGCTCTTCAAGTCAAGAATAGAACCCAAAATGGAATGGATTATATTTGGAATAATAGGAGAAGATACCAATTTAAATAAAGACCAAAATGTTTTTTTTAATTATGGGTTAATAATTGGAAAGAAATTGATACTTAAATTTTGGAAAAATACAACCATACCAACTGTTAAAATGTGGATTAGGAATATGATGGACATAGCACGCCTTGAAGAAATGAGACTCCGACTAATAGATAAATATGACCAATTCTTAAGGAGTTGGTCTCCTTTCATCGACTTTTTGGAATCATGTGATGCAGCGGTACCATAAGGATTGCTGAGTTCAGTTCATGACGTGGATAGATCTACATCTCCGAATATAGATTTGAAAAATTCTCTTTTAAGGGGCCTTTTCTTCTATTTCTACTTTCCACCTTTTCTTTTTTATTTTATTTTTTTATTTTTATTTTTTATATCCACACTTCACATTTTTCTACTCTCTACCATCTATTTTTCCACTCTTTCCCCTTTCTATTGTTTTCTTTTTCTTGTCTTGCCTACTCATAACATAAAACTAGAGGTTGTACATAGAATGGATTACGGTATGACATAGTTGGCACCTAAAATTAGGTGCCACTGTATTGTTTTGTATTGTATTAACTTCTAATAAAATAAACAAAAACAAAAAAAAAACAAAAGGAAAATATTACATTTTGGGTTGGGTCTGAAATAGGTTCCTGCACACCTTTGGAATGTGGAAGGAAACAAGAGCACCCGGAGAAAACCCATGCGATCAAAGGGAAAAGGAGCAAACTCCATACAGACAACGCCCATATTCAGGATCAATTCCGGATCTCTGGCAATTTTAGGAAGCAACTTTATGGCCAATGTACTGCCCCATAGTCTTGAACTGAATTAAAACATACAGTAGCTGTAAAGGGGGACATAGCGTCACAGAGATTTAAGACTGAAAATGGATAGTTTATTTTTTTAGTAACCAAAGTTATCAACGTATAATTTTTTGTGTGTTGGAAAACAAAATATAGTGGCACAGCTGGTAGACTTGCTGCCTCACACGCCAGAGATCTGTGTTTGATCCAGTCCTCGGGCACTGTCTGTGTTGAATTTGCACATTCTCCCTGCAAGCGTGTTGGTTTCCTCCCACATCCCAAAGACCTATTGGCTTTGTAAGTTAACTTGTCTCTGTAAAATTGCCCCTAATGTGTAGGGAGTGGGTGAGGAAAGTGGGATAACAGAACTAGTGTGAATGGGTTGGGACAAAAATGCTGGAGAAACTCAGCGGGTGAGGCAGCATCTATGGAGCGAAGAAAATAGGCAACGTTGCAGGGGAAAGTGCCAGGAGAGGGGGTGGTTTGGGTGGGAAGGAATGAATTGACCAGGGAGTTACGGTGGGAGCGGTCTCTGCGGAAAGCCAACAGGGGAGGAGATGGGAAAATGTGGCCAGTGGTGGGATCCCGTTGGTAGACAAAGCTGGATAAAATCAGCGGGTGAAGGAGCATCTATGGAGCGAAGGAATAGGCAACGTTTCGGGTCGAGACCCTTCTTCAGACTGATGTCGTGGGGAGGGATCAGGAAAAAGAAAGGAAGAGGCGGAGACAGTAGGCTGTGGTAGAGCTGGGAATGGGAGGGGAAGGGGGGAGAAAGCAAGGACTACCTGAAATTAGAGAAGCCAATGTTCATACCGCTGGGGTGTAAACTACCCAAGTGAAATATGAGGTGCTGTTCCTCCAATTTGCCTCACTCTGGCCATGGAAGAGGCCCAGGACAGAAAGGTCGGATTCAGAATGGGAGGGGGAGTTGAAGTGTTGAGCCACCGGGAGATCAGGTTGGTTATTGCGAACTGAGTGGACGTGTTGTGCGAAGCGATCGCCAAGCCTGCGCTTGGTCTCACCGAGGTTGATCATACACTGAATAATTCAACCAGAATTTTGTTTGGAAGTGGAAAGAAATAATAGAAATTGCATTCATTGCAAAGTGTAAAAAGAGATAAGATACTGTATTGTAATTTTGCTGCATGTCATTGTGGTATATATCATGTCTTGATTGGTGAATATGTTTAGTTTGTTACTTTATTTGAAGCAGAAATAATATGTGAATGCTTCATTGAGCATAATTCTGACTGGTAACTACACACTTCATCCAAGCACATTATCGCACGTGTCATGCAAGCCGTCTTAAATGACCACCTAAACTGTCATTTGGCAAATTAAAAAGCTGCCTAGGTTGCCCGGCTGGCAACAGGGAAAAAAAGTTAAACGAGAGCCCTGCTCTAAGCACCCATTGCCAGAAACAAAAATCTTTCCCAATATTTGTGAGCAATTAATGGGTCTGTTAAGGGTCTGTCCCACTTAGACGATTTTTTCGGCGACTGCCGCAGTCGTAGCAGGTTGCCGAAAAAGCGGCAACTGGACCCCCCCACGACAATGTCTACGAAAAGTTACGACAAACTAGTCGACCACCTAGTCGACCTCAATCTACGGCAAGCTACCAACAACCGGCGACCCATTAGGACGACCCCCTATGACCACACCTACGACAATCTATCACCACACAGGCAACAACCTCCGACAACCAAAGTCAACCTACGTCCGCCCGTGACAAGCTACGACAAGCAAAGACCCTGTCGGCAACAACTGAAGCCAATTCAATCGCCGAAACCTGTCGCCGGTTGACGTAGGTTGACGTAGATAGTCGTCAATGGAATTCACCAAAGTCAGCACCCGGCGACAACCTGCATCATCCTGGCGACAACCTACGACAGCACCTACGACAGGAGAAGACAAGTTACACCAATCCCACAGTCGCTGAAATGTTTTGAACATTTCAAAATCCAGCGCCGTCCAGAAACACATTATGATCCTTTAGGTGACTTGAGGAGACAACTCACGACCATAAAGTCATCACCCCACAACCATGTGAAAACAGCCTAGTCACCTGTAGAACACTTAATTTGGACAGGGGCTTTCAACCCAAAGGCAGAGTCTCTCTGAATCAACCAATCCCACATTCATCCCCTTCATCACGTCCTTCAATTCCTGTTTTCTTCTTCTTATTTAAATGTTTTCTATATTTGGTTTTGTTATCTGGGTGTTGATCACCAGCATTTATTGTCAATCAATGATTGCCCTTGAGAAGATAATGGTCAGCTGCCATCTTGAACCGCAGTGAAGCTACTCCCACTGTATGTTTAGTTTAGTTTAGAGATACAGCACGGAAACAGGCCCTTCAGCCCACCGAGTCTGCGCCGACCAGCAATTCCCACACACTAACACTATCCTACACACACTAGGGACAATTTTACATATATACCAAGCCAATTAACCTACAAACCTAAACCATATTTAGAATGTGGGAGGAAACCGAAGATCTCGGAGAAACCCCCACAGGTCACGGGGAGAACGTACAAACTCTGTACAGACAAGCACCTGAAGATAGGATGGAACCCGGGTCTCTGGAGTTGTAAGGCTGTAGCTCTAACACTGCACCACCGTGCCGCCCGATGGTACATTAGGAAGTGAAGTTAACTGGTAGTTAATTTCCTAATCAGGATGATGGTGCATCCTGTAGAGTTCCCATCTTACTGTCTTTGGTCACAGATGTCATGGATTTCAGACGTGTTGATGTAGCCTGGAGAATAACTGCAGGGCTTTTCTTTTACAAACCCACTGATTCCCACAACTATCTCGACTACATTTCCTCCCACCCTGCTTCCTGCAAAGACTCTATCCCCTATCCCCAATTCCTCTGTCTACGCCGCATCTGCGCCCAAGATGAGGTGTTCCATATCAGGACATCCGAGATGTTCTCATTCTTTATGTAACCGGGGTTCCCCATCAGGGATGAGGCCCTCACTCCTGTCTCCTCGGTACCTCATTGCTCCGCCATTGCTCCCCCTCCCCCTCGTCAAAACAGAGACAGAGTCCCCCTAGTCTTTACCTTCCACCCCATCAGCCATCGTATACAACCCATAATCCTCCAAAATTTCCGCCGCTTCCAACGGAATCCCACCCCTTGCCGCCTTCCGCAGAAACCGTTCCCTCCACAACTCCCTGGTTAACCCATCTCTTCCCACCCAAACCACCCCCTCCCCAGGTACCTTCCCCTGCAACCTCAGATAATAATAATAATACATTTTATTTATTGGGCGCCTATCAGACATCTCAAGGACACCTTACATAGGTTAACAGGAAATATAAACATATAATCAGAATAAAATAAATAATAAAGACATCACAGAAACACAAATTAAAAACAGAATTCAGTCCAAAAACAAAAATCAAAAACACAATGTGAAGAGAGAGCAGCGGCAGCTAAAGCGCGCTAGCGTCCACTCTCCCTTCACGACAGATGATGCAACACCTGTCCCTATACCTCCTCCCTCGACTCTGTCCATGGACCCCGATGTCCTTTCAGATTAGGCAGAGGTTCACATGCACCTCCTCCAATCTCATCTACTGTATCCTTGTTCAAGATGTGGACTCTTATACATTGGCGAGACCAATCGCAGACTGGGCGATCGTTTAGCCGAATACCTTCGTTCAGCCCATCTGAACCTACTTGATCTCCCCGTTGTCAAACACTTTAATTCTCCTTCCCATTCCCACAGACCTTTCTGTCCTAGGTCTCCTCCATTGTCAGAGTGAGGCTAAACATAAATTGGAGGAACAGCATCTCATATTTTGCTTGGGCAGCTTACAGCCCTGTGGTATGAATATTGATTTATTTCACTTCAGGTAACCCCGGCATTCCCTCTTTCTCTATCCCTCCCCCACCCAAGTCACAGTAGCTTCTTGTTATCACCCAACAAACAGCTAACAATGGCCTGTTTCCTTCATCATCGTTATTTTTCTGCATATCTTTTAATCATTGTTCTTTATGTCTCTACATCATCATCTATATCTCTCGTTTCCCTTATCCCTAATCAGTCCGAAGAAGGGTCTCAACCCGAAACGTCACCCATTCTTTGGTGGATGTTTTCAAGCATATTAATGGTGGGGGAATCGGCAATAGTAAAACTACTGACTATTTGGGATTGGTGGTTATTCTCTGCCATGGAATGCAGTTGAGGCCAATTCACTGGATGTTTTCAAGAGAGAGTTAGGCATAACATTAAGGGCTAACGGAATCAAGGGATATGGGGAGAAAGCAGGAACTGGGTTACTGATTTTGGATGATCACCCATGATCATATTAAATGGTTACAAAAGACCCACTCCTGCACCTCTTTTCTTTAAGCGCCTTGAGTATTAGAAAGGCGCTATATAAATCCCATCCATTATGTTTCTATGTTAATTTATTTCTCATTGGATATGATCACTGCGTGGCACTTTTAAAGCATTAATGTTACATGAGCTGCCCTATGGAAAGAGAGACATTTAATCAATATTTAAAAGCTAGCACAATGTGGATAGACTAAGATATCAGATACTTGCTGTGATTGACTACGGCTGCTGATTTAAATTGAAAAGTTTTGACAATCTGATATCTTTTGAAATTTGTGACTGTCTTATGTATAAATTGGTTTATAAGCAAAGCTTCACCTATTTTAAATGTGCTGTTTGTTGGCTTCTTGTTGCCTTCCCTCGCCTGCCTGTCTAGAAAAACACTGAGTGGCAACTGCACAAATTGAAACATATTTGCTGTTGAATAATGCATGATTCCAATATAAATCTCAGCTCACTTAAGTACACGTGGCTGGATATGTATTGGTTGTTCTGTTGCTTTCCATGTCTATGGTTTGATATCGTGTAATTTCAAAGAGATTGAGCAGTTTGAAAGAAAACCTGAAGAAGGTTGTTCATCCTCAATTCAGAGATAGAGCCGGGTGCAGTGACTCAAAAAATATAAAAGATACCATTTTAGCAATACCTGCAGGTTCAATATATGCTGCTCGGTATATTTGTGAATAGTACAGATTTGCATATTTGTTGAATCCTTTCAATTTTCCCACTGCCATTTCAACTAAAAATTTAGTTAATCCAGCATGAAAATCAACTCTGAATCTGACACCCCGTCACATTGAAATTGTGTGGTGGATACCGCCTGTTTGCAGAGCAGCCGGCTTATAATTACTGACATGTTCATTACTAGTCACATCAGATGCAGTGACCGGCAAGGGCAGATTTCTGAAACAGGAGCACGGCAAACTAAGGCAGTCGGAAAGAACCTTTGTCAAACAGACAAGGAGTAAACAGTATTTTAGAAGCATAGAAATTCCACCCCATTTATGTTTAGTTTTAGAGATACAGCACGGAAACAGGCCGTTCGGCCCACCGAGTCCACACTCACCAGCGACCACCACACCTTGACGCCATCTTACACACGCTAGCGACAATGTTTACATTTATACCAAGCCAATTAACCTACAAACCTGTAGGTCTTTGGAGTGTGGGAGGAAACCGAAGATCTCGGAGAAAACCCACGCAGATCACAGGGAGAACATACAAACTCCATACAGATAGCACACGTCGTCAGGATCGAACCTGGGACTCTGGCGCTGGAAGGCAGCAACTCTACCTCTATGCCAGCGTGTCGCACTGTGCAGCTCATCATTAAAGCATGTATAGGAATGAAAAACCACTGGCAATAGCTTTGATAATTATTCTCATGTACCTTCCTCGTGTCCAATTTAAAGACAACATTGTATTATTGAATACATTCAGAAGTGCCGTACTGGCTTAAACAGCTGTGATAAAAGAAAACTGCTCGGATATCCAACAACTCCGCACTCTTGAAAGAGAACATTGTTTTTTTAAGAACTACAAGATTGAATTGAGGATTAAAATTGGTTACCAACTGCAATTGGGATCTTATAGTATGCATACAGCACATTGAAACTAGCTGACATGCCTCAGTGCACGCAATACACATATAAACCACAGACACACAAACACACAGGGTGTACAACAATGAAACAACTGTTGTACACTGGACAAGGCACTTTCTGCAAGTAAATAGTGTGAAGCATACGGTCTATCAGCAAGTATTCTTCAAATTTTTCAAAATTGTATAATCTGGATCTGGGTGTTAAAGCTAGGATTTGCAACCCGTCCCAATTGCCCTTGAGAAAGTGGAGGTGCATTGCAATCATTTTTGAGGGAACCATGATGGGTAGAGAATTTCAGGATTTAGATCCAGAGACATGGAAAGACTAGCCACCCATTTTCTGATGACCTACAAGGAACTGAAGATGCTGGTTTAAAAAAGAAAAGGCACAAAGTGGTGGAGTAATTCAGTGAATCGTGCAGCATCTTATTAGTTAATGCCACAGAGTCGTATAAGCATCTCTGGAGAACATAGATAGGTGATATTTTCTGAGTCTGGACCCTTCTTCAGATTCTCCAGATTGTATTCAGAGAATTGGGGAGAGAAAGCCGGAAGAGGGGAGAGGCAGAATAAAGATTGGCAAATAAGAGGTAGATATGGCGAGGGGAGGCAAGGTTTTGATAGGCTTTTCACTCTACCTCAGTACATGTGACAATTATGAACCTAAACCTAGGCCTGATTATTCGAAGAACTGCACTGTGCCCCTACAATAGGGTGACACATTTTTGTTCCTATGCTCTACCCAAAAGGAACATTTGAAAAACCTTCTCGGATATCCTCCTGCATTATTGCAATAAAAGGCTAAGAAGTTTAACTAAGGCAGGACCTGGACAGTGAATGGCAGGGCCTGGGCAGTGTTGTAGAGCAGAGGGATCTAGGAGAAGGTGCATGGTTCCTTGAAAGTGGTCTCACGAGTAGCTGGGGTGGTCAAGAAGACTTTCGTCACATTGACCTGCATCAGTCAAAGTGTTAAGTGTAGACGTGGTCATGTTACAGTTGTACAAGATATTTGTGAGGCCACATTTGGAATGTTGTGTTGAGTTTTGGTCACCCTATTATAGGAAAGATTTTATAAAGTTGGAAAGGGTACACGCGCACACACACGTGCAAACACACACAAATACACACACGCACACAGGGTGGTAGGTATATGGAAATAGCTGCCAGAAGAGTAGTTAAGGCAGGTACTATCGTAATGTTTAAAATACATTTGGACAGAATGGAAAGGAGGGGTTTGGAGGGATATGGGCCAAACGCTGGTAGATAAAGTCCAGTAAAGTCCGATTAAAGATAGTCCGAGGGTCTCCAATGAGATTGATGGCAGGTCAGGATCACTCTCTAGTTGGTGATAGGATGATTCAGTTGCCTGATAACAGCTGGGAAGAAACTGACCTTGAATCTGGAGGTGTGTGTTTTCACACTTCTGTACCCCTTGCCTGATGGGAGAGGGGAGAAGAGGGAGTGGCCGGGTTGAGACTCATCATTGATATGCTGCTGGCCTTGCCGAGGCAGCGTGAGGTGTAGATGGAGTCAATGGAAGGGAGGTTGGGTTTGGATGATGGTCTGGGCTGCGTCCATAATTCTCTGGCTGAAGGGCCTGTTTCCACACTCTGTTACTCTATGACTAAATGATTCTCAAATCAATATTGCAGTGCCACATACTCTGTTACGTCTCCCCATCATGCCTGAAGATTCCATGAATTTTCATCTGGGAACATTGTTTTGCCAATCCTGCCTCTAACTCAGCCATGTCTTTGTGGCAGCAGCTATAGCTTCTCCCATGTGCCGACCGACACTCCAAGTTCAGAACCTCATAAATTCTAGGAGTAGAATTAGGCCATTCGGCCCATAAAGTCTACTCCGCTATTCAATCATGGTTGATCTATCTTTCCCTCTCAACCACATCCATTGACTTGGCCTCCACAGCTGTCTGTGGCAATAAATTCCACGGATTCACCACTATCTGACTGAAGACATTTATTTTCATATCCTTTCTAAAGGTATGTCTGTTTATTCTGAGGCTGCAGCCACTGGTCTGGGACTCACCCACGAGTGGAACTTCATCTACATTACTACACAAATTCCAGGAGTTCTGAGCAAAACACTAACTGCTGGGGAATTCAGCGGTTTGGGCAGCATCTGTGAAAGGAAAAATATGCAGTTAAAAGATGCATTCCTCGCATTTTCTTATTATGCCCATGTCTGCTCCATCTACTGGGCTAATTAAGATTTCCTTCATTATTTGACTATACTCGCTCCACACACCTCAATTGCTCATCTAATCTGTCCCGTTCACCAGTCAAACTAATTTAAGCCCTCCCCGACAGTAGAAAATGTCCTTGCAAAGGACAGTGTACCCCTTTTATGTAATTGAAAATGATGAAACATTAGATAGCAATTCTGTATGGCGTCAGAACTCAAAAACATTATATTTTTACTTTCACTTCAGCAAAGCATTCGATAAGGTTCCACACGGGAGGCTGCTCTAGAAGGTTGGATCTCATGGGATCCAAGGAGGGATAGCTGCATGGATAGAAAATTGGCTCCATGGAAGGTAGCAGAGGGTGATGGTGGAAGCCTGTGACCAGTGGTGTGCCTCAGGATTCAGTGCTGGGCCCATTACTGTTTGTCATCTTCATCAATGATTTGGATGAGAACATTTACGGTAAGATTAGCAAGTTTGCAGATGATACAAAAGTGAGTTGTTTTGCAGATAGTGAAGATGGTTATGAAAAATTGCAGCAGGATCTGGATTGGTTGGCCAGGTGGGCTCAGGAATGGTTGATGGAATTTAATACAGAGAAATGTGAGGTGTTGCATTTTGGGAAGTCTAACATGAGCAGGACCTGCACAATGCATGGTAGGGCTCCAGGTAGTGTTGTAGAGCAGAGGGATCTAGGAGTACAGGTGCATGGTTCCTTGAAGTTGGAGTCACAGGTGAATAAGGTGGTCAAAAAGGGTTTTGGCACATTTGCCTTCATCGGTCAGAGTATTGAGCATAGACTTTGGGAGGTCATGTTGCAGATGTATAAGATGTTGGTGAGGCTGCATTTGGAGTATTGTGTTCAGTTCTGGGCACCATGTTATAGGAAAGATGTTGTCAAGCTGGAAAGGGTTCAGAGAAGATTTATGATGCTGCTGCCAGGACTAGAGAGTCTGAGCTACAGGGAGAGGTTGAGTAGGCTGGGACTCTATTCCTTGGAGCGCTGGAGGATGAGGGATGATCTTATAGAGGTGTATAAAATAATGAGAGGAATAGATCGGGTAGATGCACAGAGTCTCTTGCCCAGAGTCGGTGAATTGAGGACCAGAGGACATGGGTTTAAGGTGAAGGGGAAAAGATTTAATAGGAATCTTTGGTGTGACTTTTTCAAAAAAGAATTGTATGGAACAAGCTGCCAGAGGATGTAGTTGAGGCTGGGACTATCCCAACGTTTAAGAAATAGTTTGACAGGTACATGGATAAGACAGGTTTGTCTGAATATGGACCAAACACGGGCAGATGGGACTAGTGTAGCTGGGACATGTTGACTGGTGTGAGCAAGTTTGGCCGAAGGGCCTGTTTCAACGCTGTATCACTCTATGACTCTATGACTTTTGAAAGGAAAAGCAAGTCTCTAAAATACCTCTAATGTGTATGAAGAATTAAAAATACTGCCAAAAGTCCCTGTAATCATAAATTAATATTTAAAAGTTTCATTTATAAACATGAATATACTGTAAACCCTTTTTGTGAAAATGGTCTTGGTTTTTTTTGTTCAGTGTTCTCTTGTCTAGCCATCCTGATCCTTAACAACCTGGCTGTAAATGATAAACTGATGAAACCCTCACATTACATTCAAAAGTGGACACATTTCATAATTAAACGACAGTGGCAGAAAAAAAAGGAAAAATTCAGGGTGGAATGATTCTTTACTTAATTAACAATTAGCAATTAACCTATAAACCTGTATGTCTTTACTGGAGCACCTGGAGAATACCCACGCAGGTCACAGGGAGAACATGCAAACTCCGTACAGATAGCAGCCGTAGTCAGAATCGAGCCCGGGTGTTTGGCGCTGTAAGGCAGCAACTCTACCTGTGGCGCTGTAAGGCAGCAATGTTGTGCTATTGTGCCAGTCCCATAATAACATTATGTAGGTATGTTGCAAAGCCTACCTGAAGCGTCGCTGAAAATCTGTCGCTGCGGGTGTGCGCGATTTTGGCGCCGTTTAGAGGGGGGCGGGTTTAAAACGCGATTTTCTCTAGGCTGTTCAAATCGAAGATGTTCAGCCTTGTTAATTATTAACGAAAAATCGCTGGAAGACCCCGTCGCAAAAGCTATTATTAGTTTTAAAGGCCTTGGATAATAGTTATAGTAGTTTAAAAATCAATCTCTAAACCCGCGACCACCGACAGCCGTCAGGGTCTCATAGAGCAAACTATAGAAGGTATGTAGCTTATTTTTACATTAAAAGGGCTTCTTAAGATCCCTTTATACAAAGTTTAATATTGCGAGTAGCTCATTTTGGCCCCATTATATCCCGCAGTATTTCTCTGGGCATTTGAGGGCACAAATCTACCGCAATGTGAACGTTCTAAACCAGCGCGTTCACAGGATCCCACTAGAAAGCTGATTTAAAATGGACTTTAATTTACAGCAATTGAACACTAAATTCCTTCCATTTGGCCTATAAATTAATGTAAATGAGATTTAAAAATCATGTTTTATTGTGAATTATTTATGAATATTATTTGCACACTTAGGCTATTTAAAAATGTTAAACATTTATTAAGAAATGGATAGATGTTTAGATCTAGTAATTGAAGTTTGAAATTAGCTACACTTGGGTAACTAACTAATTATATGCTTTAATTTCAGGTCATCCAAGTAAGATTATTTTATATTTGTTTCAGAATGGTTCAATCTATGATAACTGAAAATTTCATTCAGTTCTCTTAATTTTTAAGAAATTTATGGGCTTTTGACTGTCCACGATCACAGCTTTTTTGTTACGTCCATAGAAAATCAATAGGGAACAAGATGCTAATTTCCGAGTATGAAAATGGCCATAACTTTTTAAATACATGAGATATGAAAGTGAATTAGGTGTCAAATTAAACTTCTTTTTATGCTTTATCTGATGGGATAAATTACAGACTTGATTTTTTAAATCTCAAAATTTTGGAACATTGCTACATTATGGATGAATTTATTAAAAGGGCACAAAATGCTGGAGTAAATCTACAGGTCAGGCAGCATCTCTGGAGAACATGGATAAGTGACGTTTTGGATCGAGACCCTGCATTTATTAACCAATTATTTTTTCAAAATAATCGAACCTGTGCAGACTGGAGATAGACACAAAATGTTGGAGCAACTCAACGGGACTGGCAGCATCTCTGGGTAGAATCGTTTCACTGTACACCTTCTCTCAGTCCATCTGATCTCCTGGTTGTCAAATACTTTAATTCCCCTTCCTATTTCCACATTGATCTTTCTGTCCTGGGTCTCCTCCATAGTCAGAGTGAGGCTAAATGCAAATTGGAGGAACAGCATCTTATATTTCGCTTGGACAGCTTAGAGCCCAGTGGTATGATATATTGATTTTTCTAACTTCAAGTCACCCCTGCATTCCCTCTATCTCCATTCCTCCCCCTCCCGTCGTACCAGGTTCAAAGTCGTCTTGTTGAGTCTCATTGTCTGTAACACTCGTTCTCACTTAACAGCTAACAATGACCCGTTTCCTTTATCATTGTTACTTTGTTATATATCTGTCATTCATTTGTTCTCCATCTCTCTATATCTATATCTCTTGTTTTCCTTTCTCCTGACTCACAGTCTGAAGAAGAGTCTCGACCAGAAACGTCACCCATTCAATTACTCCAGAGATGCTGCCTGTCCCCGCCAAGTTACACCAACATTTTGTAATCTATCTCCAGTTTAAACTAGCATTTGCAGTTCTTTCCTACACTCTGCAGAATAGGATTGTGTAATGGAAGATTTTCGTTATAAACTAAACAGAAGGAAGAAGGAATTTTATGGAAGGTAGACACAAAATGATGGAGTAACTCAGTGGGACAGGCAGCATGGAATGGGAATTAGAAGGAATGGGAGACAGTTCAGGTCGAGACCCTTCTTCAGTCTGAATCATGGAGAGGAAGATACAGAGATAAGGAAGTGTAAGGTGTGAAAACGAGACAAAGGCGATGAAGATCTAGGAAAGTGCAGAATAGATCAGTTAGCTGGGAGAAAGTAACAACAAAGCAAACAAAGATAACATGTAAACGAAGATAGTCAGACGTCGGAGAACTGGGAAGGTGGGAGGGATGGAGAGAGAGGAAAGGCAAAGGGTACTTGAAGTTAGTGAAGTCAATATTCATAAGTCTGGGGTGCAAGCTACCCAAGCGAAATGTGAGGTGTTGTTCCTCCAATTTGCGCTGGGCCTCACTCTGACAATGGAGAAGGCCTAGGACAGAAAGGTCAGTGTGGGAATGGGAGGGGGAGTTAAAGTGTTGAGCAACCAGGAGATCAAGTAGGGGCGGCGCGACACTGTTGCAGCGGCCCCTCAGCCTGTCTGTCTTTTTTATTTTTTTTTGTCTAGTTAAATGTAGTTGTTGTGTTTTTTTACACTGTTTTTAACTATGTTTATGTGGGGGGGAGGGGGAAACTTAAAAAAATCTCTTCCCTGCACGGGAGACCCGACCTTTTCCCTGCTGGGTCTCTGTTGTCGTTGGGTCCTAGCACCGTGGAGCGGCCTCCAGCCGGAACGACCTGGGGGCTCCAGTCGCGGAGCCTGTGGACTTACCATCGTGGGGCTGGCCGGCCTCGGAGCGTGGGGAGCGGTGGTGGCTCGCTGCTGCGGCCCGACTCCAGAGCTCGGAGGCTCCAGCAACGCAACTTCTGTGGACTGTGACATCGGGAGCTCGCGGTTCCGGGTGGGAGACCACTTACCGGAGCTCCAGCAACGCAACTTCTCCAGCCCGTGTCGCAGAGTTGGAACGACCTGGAGCGGGGCCGTACATCGCCCGGCGCGGCTTTAATGGCCGCGGGACATTCCAGCGCCCGCCGGGGGCTCCAACTGTGACATTTAGACCTGGAGCGGGGCCGTACATCGCCCGGCGCAGCCTAAAGTGGCCGTGGGACTTACCATCACCCGCCTGGGACTTCAACATCGGGCTTCAACATCGGGAGAAAAATGGAGAGCAGGGGAGAGAAAAGACTTTGCCTTCCATCACAGTGAGGAGGAGGTTCACTGTGATGGATGTTTGTGCGAATTAAATTGGTTGTGTGTCTAGTTGGAATTGTTTTTGTTTGTATGGCTGTAGAAACAGAGTTTCGTTTGAGCCTCACTGAGGTTCAAATGACTATAAATATTGTATTGTATATTGTATTGATTATGCGGGCTGAGCGGAGGTGTTCAGCAAAACGATCGCCGAGCCTGCGCTTGGCTATACCAATGTTATGGAAGATCACGTCAGACAATTTTGCATCTCTCCTTCCACAAGGTCAAAAATGAAGTAGGCAGTGAAAATGCTTTGTTGAGATGCACTACGCACCTGGAGAAATGGCACATTTCTGAAACACCAATTTTCAAAAATATGGCCTTTTAAATAAATTAGTCTGACCTCAAGAAGCTAGCTAAGCTCTTTGGTTCAGGGTTGATTTTGATGAGCTGAATGAAGTTTACTGTGTTTTCCAGCAGATAAAAGGTAAAGGTTTTCAAAGGAGCAGGACAATTGATCAAAGTGGAGTAGAATCTCTGTCTTACTCTTATTTTCCAGCCTCTTTGCCAATGGCTGCAGTGAAAGGCTTTTTCATAACTCACGCTTGCAGCAAAACCAACAAAAACACAGATGGAATCACAGGTAAAAGCACAACAACAGGTACAACTGAATTACAATGCCTCATGCATAGATGCCCCAGAGATACCGGAAACAGCAAAAAGCCGATGGAAGTATAAATGTATACAAAAAGAGCATCTGAAGAAAGGCATGCTGCTATGTAGTACACGGCCTCTTTAGGCATGTGATTTTAAATCTTCTCTATGTGCTTATCATTTATTTCCTTTTTCTTATATGTAATGAATTAACTAACATGCCTAAATGCAGAATCTATACTATTACTAAAACTCTCATCTACGTTTTAAATACATTTGTGCAAAAACGCTACCCTATAACGCAATGATTCTTTTCGCCATCTTATTCACCGTTCTCCTCTGCTCTAAGCACCCCAAGTTTTGTTCCGATTGGTGAAATAATGGAAAAGTTATGAAGGTTATGAAAATCATGAGATCAGCAGATTGGTCTTCTCGCCTGTCAGTCACCATGAAGGTAGCGCCCCTTCCGGGCGCGAGGAGGCCAGTCGTGAGTCAGTCAGCCTGGAAGCCATGAGTGAGAGTTGAGTCCAGAACTGTGAGTCTACGCCGTGCTGACTGAACTGTGAGTCTACGCCGTGCTGAGTGAACTGTGTCTATACGCCGTGCTGAGTGAACTATGAGTCTACGCCGTGCTCAGTGAACTGTGAGTCTACGCTGTGCTGAGTGAACTGTGAGTCTACACCGTGCTGAGTGAACTGTGTGTCTACGCCGTACTGAGTGAACTGTCAGCCCACCAGTCAAGGCTGAGTCCAGTGGTCGCGCTCATTCCTGAAGTCCCGCTCAGTCCAGAGGTCACACTCATTTCGGAAGTCCCGCTCAGCCCAGAAGTCGGGCGTGAATAGATTCAAGAGAATTTTACTATCATATATGTCCAGGATGTGTGTGTGATGGAGGGTGTGTGTGTGTGTGTGTGTGTGTGTGTGTGTGTGTGTGTGTGTGTGTGTGTGTGTGTGTGTGTGTGTGTGTGTGTGTGTGTGTGTGTGTGTGTGTGTGTGTGTGTGTGTGTGTGTGTGTGTGTGTGTGTGTGTGCGCGTGTGTGTGTGTGTGTGTGTGATGGAGAGCGTGGGTGTGAGTGTTTGTGGGTGCGACGGTGTGTGTGTGTGATGGAGGGTGTGTGTGTGAGTGTGTTGTGTGTGAGATGGAGTGTGTGACTGTTTGTGATGGAGGGTGTGTGTGTGTGAGAGAGAGATGGAGGGTGTGTGTGTGTGTGTGTGTGTGTGTGTGTGTGTGTGTGTGTGTGTGTGTGTGTGTGTGTGTGTGTGTGTGTGTGTGTGTATGTGTGTGTGTGTGTGTGTGTGTGTGAGTGTGTGAGTAGTGAACAAATTGGATAGAGCGGATGTGGAGAGGATGTTTCCACTAGTAGGAGAGTCCAGGACTAGAGGTTATAGCCTCAGAATTAAAGGATGTTCATTTAGGAAGGAGATGAGAAGGAATATTTTTAGTCGGAGGTTGGTGAATCTGTGGAATTGTTTGCCACAGAAGGCTGTGGAGGCCAAGTCAATGGATATTTCTAAAGCAGAGATAGATAGATTCCTGTGTTCAAGAAGAAACTGCAGATGCTGGACAATCAAAGGTAGACAAAAGTGTTGGCAGCATCTATGGAGTGAAGGAAATAGGCAACGTTTCAGGCCGAAAACCTTCTTCAGATAGATTCATGAGTAGTACAGGTGCCAGGGGTTATGGGGAGAAGGCAGGAAAATGGGGTTAGGTGGGAGAGATAGATCAACCATGATTGAATGGCCGAGTAGACTTGATCGGCCAAATGACCTGTCTGTTCCTTTTACTAATTACCTTAATTGTGGGAGGAAACCTACGTGGTCACAGGGAGTACGTACAAACTCCATGCAGACAGCACCTGGAGTCGGATTCAATCCCGGGTCCCAGGTGCTGTGAGGCAACAACTCTTCCACTGCGCCACCGTGCCGTCCTTGATACTTGATAGGTTTAGCGTAATGGTTAACTTACTGGGAAAGCAACAGAATTCTGCACCATTCTGATCCAGAGATGGGAAATGCAATCCTTCCACAGCAGCTGGAGAAATTAAATTCAAGTAATTAAATAAATCTGGAATTAAAAAAGCCAGTCTCCGTATCGTGAAACTGCTTGATGATCGTAAAAACCCATCTGCTTCACAAATGTACTTCAGGGAAATATGCCATCCTTGCCTAGTCTGGTTCTGTACATGACTCCAGACACACAGACAAGGTTACTTCTTAACCACCTCCTCCATTCAGATGCAATTGAGGAATAATGGTTGAATAATTGTTAGAGTGAGGTCCAGTGCAAATTGGAGGAACAGCACCTTATATTTCACGGGCAGCTTACACCCCAGCGGTATGAACTCCTGAACACATCCGCTCAGTCTGCCTACACCTACCTGATCTCCTGGTTGCTCAACATTTTAATTCCCCCTCCCATTCCCACACTGACCTTTCTGTCCTGGGTCTCCTCCATTGTCAGAGTCAAGGGCCTGTCCCACTTGGGTGTCATTTGTGCGTCATTTACGCAACATCATTTACACGTCACAATGCATGCGTCGTGACGCGTACGTGTTGCGTGCATGGTGCACATTGAAGCGGCCTTTTCACGGGGCGAGTTGACGCAAGATGTCACCAGAGTGAAGAGGTCGTGGTCCAGCACGAGTCTCGCACGATATAATGGCAGTAGATAAAGAGTTCCCACGGTACTCGGCATTTCTGCTATTTGTGCGAGTGACTTGTCCGTTTCCCGAGCATTCCCGTTAAATCTTGAATGAACATCGTGAACTACACGTGACACAAATGATGTAACTTTTTTTTTCACACACTATATATATCCTCCCTTGGTTGAATTGGCTCATTTGGAGACATATTTTACTGTGTATGTGGGAGACACAGATGGACTGAGCACAGTACCTCGGTCTTACTGTGTGTGGGAGAGGGGGAGAAAGAGACGTACACTCACAGAGGCAGAGTCTCTCAGCCTGTGTAAGAGGGAGGGAGAGAGAGAGAGAGGCACACACAAGGTGGATGTGAAATCTCACCTGCCTGTTTCAGTGACAGACACCCACCGTCAGTAAATGAAGACACCCCCATCTGTCTCCCCCTCCTCTCGCTCGACTCCCCCACCTTTCTCTCCCAACTCCAGTCCCGTCCCGACCCCCTGGGAAACTGAATAGAGCAACAGTCAACTGCTGCCTGTGCGCTGATATGACAATAAAGGCTACTTTACTTTACTGAGTTAAAGAGTTCCCACGGTAGACTGTAAAACTGGGACCCTGGTTCTGGACTCCCCCAACACCGGAACCCTTCTTCAGACAGCCTAATCGGAATTGAGTCTGAAGATGTGTCTCGTCCCGAAACATCAGCTTTTTTTCTCCAGAGATGCTGCTTGACTCGCTGAGTTACTCCAGCTTTTTGTGTCTGTCTTCGGTTTAAACCAGCATGTACAGTTCACTCCTTACACGGGTCTCTGTACAAAATTGATTGGTACCGTTCCGGACCCCTGGACCCGAGGACTCCGACCTGTATCTCTCAAAGAAGTACATGTGAAAAATTTCTCACGGACCATAAAAATGCGTAACCTTTCAGTAAAGTCCCTTTTAAAGTCCCTTTTAAAGATTATAGTTATTTTCTTGAATCTCATTAACATAACTCATGAATAAGTTGATGTCCATATGCGGATGCAAATCTTTATTTTTATTTATTTTTTAAATTCAATCCCACATAAGATAATTTTTACTCACCTTCTGTTCCCTCTGTCCAGCTTCCGGGTTCACCGTTCGCAGGAGTTCCCACGGTACCCGCAAGAGTTATTACGGATATCGCACTGGCCACTACGTTCATATAATGTTGCAATACTCAACCACAAGTGTACAAGTCAATCTTGGAGAAATTCAAACTTTCTTGAATTTTCTCCCGAGTGACCAAGTTACACGATGACCTGCCGTTAGCGCTACGGTGGTCCACGGTGGTCCACGAATGCCGCACTGTTATCGCACGAGGTTCCCACGATGTTAAACTCCGGTTAACTCTTGCGTCAGGTCGCCCCGTGAAAAGGCCGCTTAAGCGCGCATGGTGCGCATTACGCACGAATGCTGCGTGGTGACGTCGGCAGTGACGTGCGGTCACACGTGCGCCCCAGGATTTTGGGATGTACAAAATCTTTGCGCGCCATCTGCGTGACACGCAAATGACGCCCAAGTGGGACAGGCCCTTGAGGCCCAACGCAAATTGGAGGAACTGCACCTCATATTTCGTTTGGGCAGCTTACACTCCAGCGGTATGAATATTGACTTCTCTAACTTCTAGTAACCCTTGCATTCCCTCTCTCTCTCTCTCTCTCTCTCTCCATTCCCCTCCCCAACCAGTTTGACTGTCCCTGAATACATTTTATCTGTTTCCTTTGTTTTTACCTTCTCCCAGCTAACAATGATCTATTCTACATTGTCCTTGATCTCCACCTCCTTTGATGTCTTGTTCCCACACCCTACACTTCCTTATCTCTGTATCTCCCCCTCCCCTGACTCTTAGTGAAGAAAGGGTCTAGACCCGAAATGTCACCCATTCCTTCCATCCGGAGTTGCTGCCTGTCCAACTGTTACTCAAGCATTTTGTGTCTATCTTCGGTGGTCAATAAATGCTAGCATGGCCACTTCCCATAAAGGAATGAGTAAATAAATTAGTTTCATTTCTACCTGATGAAAGGGAATTTTATCATGTAACATTATACCGAAGATGCATAATATCTACTAATTTCTTTGCGATATAAGGTATGTATGGATCCAACTTCATCAAACATTTCTTTAAGGGTGGCACGATGGCGCAGTGGTAGAGTTGCTACCTTACAGTGCTTTCACTGGGTTCGATCCCAACAACTGGCGCTGCTTGTACAGAGTTTGTACGTTCTCCCCGTGACCTGCATGGGTTTTTTTCCGAGATCTTCGGTTTCTTCCCACACATCAATGACGTACAGGTTTGTAGGTTAATTGGCTTGGTGTAAATGTAAAATTGTACCCAGTGGGTGTACGGTAGCGTTAATGTGCGGGGATCGAAGGTGGTCGGTGCGGACTCAGTGAGCCAAAGGATCTGGGTTTCCGCACTGTATCTCTAAACTAAACTACTGTAAACCTCAGAATTATTTATTCTGTATTATGCTTCTCTACTTTGAACCCACTGAATTGCTCTCAACATTGACCTGGTTGTACAATATTTGCAATTTCTAGGCTGACAATCATACTTGTGGTAAATCTTCCAACTCATTGCAGATTTGGAAGGAGGTGTGCATGGTTACATTCCTAAATGTCTATCTCCATCCACCCTTGCAGCATCTTGACAACATTGATGCTGAAAATAACACAAAATAACTAATTATTGTGATTAGAATCTCTCTTACCACTTCAAGTGAAGAACTTGCTGCCATTCAAATTTGATTAACAAGGTATTAAGTTAAATCTAGGTTAGAAAGCATTTCCAGTGCAGAAAATATGAATAATTCAGGTTAGGAATTTAATTTTCAGTATAAATATAAATCCCAAACTCGTAAATGGCTCCTCTCCAGAGTGCACCATCTCAGCTTTGAATCAGAACCTGTTCCAACCAGAGACGGGAAAGAGACAAAAAATGTCCTTCCAAGTCTGAGACTAATTGGTCTCCTGAGGTTTTGCTTTGCTGATCTTTAACCCACCTCCACACTAATTGCCCAGCAGTCTTCTTTGCCCATCTTAAACCCCAAAGGTCTGTCAGAAGAAGCAAGCCGCTCATTTCAAATCACAGGGTTTTTTTTTACTCCTTACTGTTTTGACTATGCTTTTACTTTTAAACAACTTGCATGCTGTGCTCCCTTTTGATTAGTGGTACAATATCAACAATCATATTCCTCCTGCCAGGTTCTCAATGAGGTGTGTAACTGATTATTGGTAAGCTGTGATCTTGAAGTGATTACAAGATAATTCATTTGTCATGGTCATTAAGGAAATGCTGAGAGTAAATTATCTCATCTCCAACAGTCACAACAATATTAACGTCCAAGTTCTTATTCTGTATTCAGTGTAATACATTCCTTCCAATTATAGCTTCATTACGGATATTTGGTGCTCCGAATAAAATGGTATCCAATCAAGTAACTTCCCACGGTATGGACGTTATTATTTTGTTTTTTGGCAGAGTACTCTTTTATTTCTTTCATTGCTATTTCTAAACAGTTGTCACATCTTGCATAACATTTTACCTTGTATTTATTCAAGGAATGGATAACATCGATAACTAGGAATTAACATCCATACACAAACACACAATATTGTGTTCTCCATCACAATATGAACTGTTTGCATGCTCATTTTAAACCCATGCTATGTTGCGATTTGGTGAATTTTAATGGTAGCAGTCAGAGCACAAGCAGCAATAGCCAGTTTTCACCCATTATACACTATGCTCATCTTTCTCTTCCACTGACAAGTGACTGTGTGGTGTTGGTATGAGATTGCACACTGTTGACATTCAAAAGGCCCTGGGTGTTTGTGTACATGTTGCTACAGGCCAACATGGAGATGCAGCAAATGGTACTTTTACATTTTATTTCAAGAGGATTTAAATGCAGGAGCAACCACTATGCAATTATACAGAGCCCTGATGAAAATGCACCTGGCATATTATTTAATGTTTAGAGATACAGCGCAGAAACAGGCCCTTCGGCCCACCGAGTCCGCACCGACCAGTGATACCCGCACATCAACACCACCCCACGCACACTCGGGACAACTTACATTTAAACCAAGCCAATTAACCTATAAACGTGTACCTCTAGAGTGTGGGAGGAAACCGAAGATCCCGGAGAAAATCCACACAGGTCACGTACTGACAGCACCCATAAGGCTTGCCTTAGAGGGAGTTCAATGAAGATTTATTTGATGTACTTGCCATAGAAGGAGTTCAAGAGACATTTATTGTCACATGCCCCAATTGGTAAAGTGAAATTTGTGGTCACCATACAGTCATAATCATCCCCACACAGTGGAGTCAAAGTTTGCCACTGTGAGGGAAGGCACCAAAGTTCAGTCATCCTCCTCTTTGATGTTCACCTGATGTTCAGGCCCTCTCGCTGGGATGATGGAACCGACGTCGGAACGGAAGAACACCCTCTGCGGCTTGGACTTCCGAATCGGCCGTTTCTTACTGGAGACTGCAGCTCCCGAAGTTCACAGGCCGAGCTGGGCGGAAATTCATGCTGGCGACCCTCGGCAAAGGGATCCCAGGACTCCGCGAACTCAGCGCCGCCCGTGGCAAGGAGCTCCGCAAACCACAGCTCCACGATGTTGAAGCAGCAGGCCCAACACTCCGGAGCTCCAAACGGCAATCCAGGTAAGGCATCGCCCGCTCCGCAATGTATCCAGCGCTGCGCCGCCGCTGCTGAAGCTGTGGCCCGGTCTCCGTCAGGAAAGGCCGCGCCAATCCAGGAGGTACGTCGCGAGGGGGGTTGCGAGAACGTGACTCAGAGAATAGTCGCATTCTCGCCAGGAAATGACTGGGAAACGGTTTCCCCCTTACCCTACTCCCCTCCCCCACATAGAAATACTAGGAAACTCCAACACATAATTTTTAAACAGACTAAAAATTAAAAAAAGATGGAAAAACAGAGAGATTGTAGGCTGAGGCTGCCATCATGCGGCGCCCCTAGTGGTCAATAATGTATTTGATGGATTCCAGGGATTGCCATATGAAAAGAGATCAAGTATATGGGGACTAAATTATTTTGAGCTTAATAGAATGAGAGATCTCATCAAAATATCCAAAATTCTTCAAGTGCTTGATATGCTGGATGCAGAGGAGATATTTTCCCTGGAGCCAAGTAGTCTAGGGGGAGAAGAAAGCTGGAAAAGGGAACTGGTGTGAAGAGGAAGAAGGTGGTGCTCTGAGCTGAAGAAAAGAAGAAAGCCAGACCTTGGGACAGACAACAAATACATGTCCATCTGGTCCTCTTGGCCACTGTCAAGTCCCATCTGTACACTATGTGACTATAGTTCTTACAGGAGATCCAGTGGGCTCAGCATTACAGACATCAAGGGTTTAACCCACTAAAAATGAGTGGAATTCCATTTTGAGGGATTATTCTTTAATTCCTCATGTGTGGAAACAATGTACTCAAACTCTGACCATTGCTTATGTTGGGGCCTGGTAAAAGTTCACTCCTCACTTCACTGGATAAGTAACATCAGCTCAAAATGATAAACCCATCTAAACATCTTCATATTCTTCACACCTCAATCCTCTCCTTTCTGGAGAAAAGAGTCCCAGTCTGTTCCTTTTTCCCTTGTGGAGTTTAGAAGGATGAGGGAGTGCCTCATTGAAATTAACTGAATAGTGAAGGATCTGGATAGTGGGGAGGATGGTTCCATTAGTGGGAGAGTGTAGGACCAGAGGCCATAGCCTCGGAATAAAAGGACAGACCTGTGGGGAAATTCCTTAGTCAGAGGGTGGTGAATCTGTGGAAGTCTTTGCCACAGAAGTTTTTTTGGAGGCCAAGTCACTGAATATTTTTACAGCAGAGATTGATAGATTATTGATTAGTACAGGTATCAGGGGTAATGGGAAGAAGGCAGGAGAAGGAGGTTGGTAGGGAAAGATAGATCAGGCATGATTGAACGGCGTAGACATGATGGGCCGAATGACCTGATTCTGCTCCTATACTGTAACTTATGAATTTATAATCTTATGAAAACAGGACACAATGTCTCCTCAATAAATGAGGAAGATCTTTAACCATGTTTAACACAACCTTGCCATCCAAACTATAAAACACTTCTTATATAATTGGAAATTGACTTATGACAAACTTGTGCTGACTGGACTCTGATTTATAAGAGCGTTTTCAGTCAAGTTATCTATGTCCCTGCTTCTTTGAAACAATCTCCTGGTGTTTTTGGTAAATGTTTACTAGTCTACAAGATTATCAGCTTCCACTTTTCATTTATCTTTGTTCCCTGTTTTCATATTCCCTTATTCACATTTACTTTTAATATTATGGTTCTGAATTATTCTCCCCTCCTGTTGTAACCTCCCCCCCCCCCCCCCCCCCCCCTGCCACCCTCCCCCTCCCCCTCCCCAATCCCTACTCTCGCTCAGTTAACAACAGCAAGTCTTCATCCTGGAATGGTGAACAATGCTGTCAATCTGGTTCCTTTTCTCCTGGACTGACACCGCAGGCTGTATTGTTTATTTAAGAGTTAGTGTGGAAACAGGACCCGCCGACCCACACCGACCAGCAATCCCCGCACATTAACACTATCCTAACACACTAGGGACAATTTACACTTGTACCAAACCAATTAACCTACAAACCTGTACGTCATTGTAGTGTGAGAGCAAAAAAACGAAGATCTCTGAGAATACCCATGCGGTCACGGGGAGAACGTACAAACACCGCACAGACAGCACCCGTAGTCGGTATCGATCCCGGGTCTCCGGCGCTGCAGGTACTGTAAGGCAGGAACTCTACGACTGAGGCACCGCGCCGCCCACCTGTTGCATTCCCATTTAAATGTTTGCCACAATCTGGCCCAGTTGTTATTTTTCAGGATAGACACAAAAAGCTGGAGTAACTGAACAGATCAGGCAGCATCTCTGGAGAAAAGGAACCGGTAACATTTTGGGTCAAGACTCTTCTTCAGACTGAGAGTCAGGATTCAGTGTAAAAGTGTTAACTGACATTGTCCACTAAAATGCATTAATCTGTCATTTGCCAATCGATCAAAAATACCTGTAGCTACAAAAACTTGCGAGCACGCACAACAAGGCACACACACAGGAGTAGCTTGGTTATTGATCACTTCAATCACAATCTAAATGAATGAGACACTAATCTTCATTTTAACTCCATCTTGGTTCCATAATCCTTTCTTAACAGAGATCAAGCAAACATTTTTTTTAATTGACCCTACCCCACTCCATCCTTTGTATGATCGCTGTTAAAATAACCGATCTATAATTGACACATTTTGTTCTATTTTCTCTTTCAAGTTTTTGAAAAATAAGTCTTCTGGAATGTCACCCTCTCCCATTGATTGACATGGTAAGACTCATGTCTCTGGACTACAATATTGATTGTGCTAATGGACAATGTTCGAGCAGAATGAAATGTCAGATCGCTTTTTATTCAGTATGTAAAGTGTATTTTATTCAGTATGTAACAAATATCCAATGATACGAGGTTAATTTGTGATTACCTCGTAAAGGGTCGCATGGAGAAGAATGATCATAGCATAATAGAATTTAATAGCCAGTTCAAGGGTGAGAAACCTGGGTGTGAGATGATAATCTCAAACTTAAATCATTTACAAGGATATGAAGGTAACAAAGGCTAAATTGGGGTGAGAAGCTGCTTCTATTTCTCGTATTCCTGTTTTCTGATTTTAACTTTAGAACTCCAGATAATCCATTATCCTGATTCCAATAGATCCCTAAAATGGCCACCAGATAACCCTAAGCAGGACCTAGTCTATTGCAGTGATGGAGCAGCAGCTGCAGAATTCAAAAGATTCCCCTTGGATTGGTTGAGTGATCAAAATTGTCCTACTGAGCAGCCAATAAAAGGTAAGGTGTAGCAGAGAGGCCTATTAATAGCAACCGTGTTGAGTGAGATGTTGCGTGGAGGATACGTGTAAGGCCTTGGCTCAAGAGGCTTAAGCGATGTGAGGATAGTAAGTGTGAGGCCTTGGCAAGGAGGCTGAGCGAAAGCTGAGCAGAGGGGGACAGCAGGTAAACAGACTGGTCTGATCATTCCCGTGTGTGACTGTGGTGCTTTTGTACCTCTTTGTTTCAATGCTGTAGAGGTTTGTCTGTAGAATGATGCAACGTTCCCCCTGCTGGATGTGGGAATTCAGGAAACTGCTGGTATCCCTGATGACTACATCTGCAGACATTGTGATAGAGGGCATCTCCTTACAGAGTACGTTTGGAAACTGAACCTGTGGCTGGACGACCTCTGGATGGTTCAGTAGAATGGGAGATTCATAGATAGGAGTTATAAAGAGGTGGTCATGCCAAAGGCAGAGGGAGAGAGTACATAAACGACCACAAGGAAAAGGGAACAGGCAGCGAGTGAAGATGACCCCTGTAGCCATTCCTCTTCAAAACAGGTATAACCTTTTGGATACTGTTGTGGGGTATGACTGTTAGGGGTGGGCAGAGGTAGCAGTCAGGGCTATGGCACCACACCTGGTTTTGAGGCCCCGTGGGGAAGGGAGTGTCATAGTGATAGGTGACTAGACAGTAAATGCTGGAGTAACTCAGTGGAACAGGCAGCATCTGTGGCGAGTAGGAATGGGTGACGTTTCGGGTCGAGACCCTTCTTCAGTCAGGGGAGAGGGAGGTACATAGATAAGGAAGTGTAAGGTGAGAAAACAGGACAAACGGAAAATGTAGAATAGATCATTGTTAGCTGGGAGAAGGTAACAACAAAGCATATGGAGACAGTAAGAAATTGTGTTGGAGAACTGGGAAGGGAGAGGGGTGGGGAGAGAGGGAAAGCAAGGATTACGTGAATTTAGAGAAGTCAATATTCATACCGCTGGGGTGTAAGATGCCCGAGCGAAATATGAGGTGCTGTTACTTGAAGTTAGAGGAGTCAATGTGCACACTTGAAGTTAGAGAAGTCAAAGTTAAGTTTGGAGACTAGTTAGTTATGGGGCAGACATGAGATTCTGTGGCAGCAATCTGGGATGGTGAACTGCCACCCTAGCGCCAGGGCCCAGGATGTCACTGAGCAGAGGCACAACATTCTGAAGATGGAGGGGGAGCAGTCAGATGACATTGTGCATGTTGGCACACAGGACACAGATAGGAAATGGGTTGAGGTCCTGCAAAATGAATGTAGGGAGTTAGGCAAAAGGTTAAAAGGCAGCATCTCCAGGCTTGTGATCTCCTAATTACTCTTGGTGGCACATGCTAGTGAAGGTAGAAGCAGTCAGATCAGACAGATCAATGCATGTCTGAGGTGTTGGTGCAGGATTCAGATTTTTAAACCATCGGGATCTCTTCTGGGCCAGAGGTGACCTATGTAAAAGGGAAATGTTGCATCTGAACTGGAGGGTCTGAATAAGGGACTTGATCCGAAAAGTCACCCATTCTTTCTATCTAGAGATGTTGCCTGTTCCGCTGAGATACTCCAGCATTTTGTGTCTATCTTCAATATCCTTATAGGCAGGTTTGCTGGTGTTACTCAGGTGGGTTTAAATTGGATCAGCGGACGGGATCCAATGCAGGACTGAGACAGCTGAGAGTCTGGAAGTCTGTATGGATGGTGAAGACAGAAGGCCCAGAGGACAGAACAGGCAGGAGCTCAGCAAGGAACAAGGAAGGACTGTTGAATTGAAGTGCATTTATATTAATGCGAGAGGCCTGACAGGTAAGATTCAGGATCAGTTCCTGTGGATTGGAGGATAGCTAATGTTATCCCACTTTTCAAGAAAGGAGCGAGAGAGAAAATGGGGAATTACAGTTAGCCTGACTTCGGTGGTGGGAAAGATGCTGGCGTCAATTATTAAAGAGGTAATAATGGGGCATTTGGATAGCAGTAAAAGGATTAGTCCAAGTCAACATGGATTTATGAAAGGGAAATTATGCTTGACTAATCTTCTGGAATTTTTTGAGGATGTGACATGTAAAATGGATGAAGGGGTGCCAGTGGATGTAGTGTATCTAGACTTTCAGAAAGCCTTTGATAAGGTCCCGCATGGGAGACTGGTGACTACAATTAGAGCACATGGTATTGGGGGTAGGGTGTTGACATGGATAGAAAATTGGTTGGCAGACCAGAAGCAAAGTGTAGGAGTGAACGGGTCCTTTTCAGAATGGCAGGCAGTGGCGAGTGGAGTGCCGCAAGGCTCGGTGTTGGGGCCACAACTGTTTACCATATATATTAATGATTTGGAAGAGGGAATTAGGAACAACACTAGCAAGTTTGCGGATGACACAAAGCTGGGTGGCAGTGTGAACTGTGAAGAGGATGTTAGGAGGTTGCAGGGTGACCTGGACAGGTTGAGTGAGTGGGCAGATGCGTGGCAGATGCAGTATAATATAGATAAATGTGAGGTTATCCACTTTGGCGGCAAAAACAAAGGGGCAGATTATTATCTCAATGGGGTTAGGTTAGTTAAGGGGGAGGTACAGCGAGACCTGGGTGTCCTTGTACACCGGTCATTGAAAGTTGGCATGCAGGTACAGCAGGCAGTGAAGAAAGCTAATGGAATGTTGGCCTTCATAACAAAAGGATTTCAGCATAGGAGTAAAGAGGTTCTTCTGCAGTTGTATAGGGCTCTGGTGAGACCACATCTGGAGTATTGGGTACAGTTTTGGTCTCCTAATTTGAGGAAGGACATCCTTGTGATTGAGGCAGTGCAGCGTAGGTTCACGAGATTGATCCCTGGGATGGGGGGACTGTCATATGAGGAAAGATTGAAAAGACTAGGCTTGTATTCACTGGAGTTTAGAAGGATGAGGGGCAATCTTATAGAAACATATAAAATTATAAAAGGACTGGACAAGCTAGGTGCATGAATATTGTTCCCAATGTTGGGCGAGTCCAGAACCAGGGGCCACAGTCTTAGAATAAAGGGGAGGTCATTTAAGACTGAGGTGAGAAAAATCTTTTTCACCCAGAGAGTTGTGAATTTATGGAATTCCCTGCACAGAGGGCAGTGGAGGCCAAATCACTGGATGGATTTAAGAGAGAGTTAGATAGAGCTCTAGGGGCTAGTGGAGTCAAGGGATATGGGGAGAAGGCAGGCACGGGTTATTGATAGGGGACGATCAGCCATGATCGCAATGAATGGCAGTGCTGGCTTGAAGGGCCGAATGGCCTCCTCCTGCACCTATTTTCTATGTTTCTATGTAAGGCGGATAAACTCAGACACAGGGCCCTGGGTAGTATTGTAGAGCAGAGGTACAAAATTGGCGTTAGAAGTAGGTAGAGTGGTCAACAAGGCCTTCAGTACATTGGCTTTCATTAGTCAGGGCACTGAGTACAGAAGTTAAGATGTTATGTTACACCTGTGGAGGACATTGGTAAGGCTGCACATGGAGTATTGTGTTCAGGTTTGGTCAACCCGTTATAGGAGGGATGTTGAAACAAGGAACTGCACAAGCTGGTTTACAAGTCTGATCAGTCTGAAGAAGGGTCCTAACCTAAATCGTGATCTATCCATGTTCTCCAGAAATGCTGCCTGACCCACTGAGTTGCTCCAGCATTTTTTATTTCTTTTATAGAAAGGATGTTGCTTAACTGGAACAATTTATGCAGAAAAGATTTATAAGTATGTTGCCATTACTTGAGGGTCTGAGCTATGGCAAGAAGGTTGGGCAGGCTAAGATTTTATTCCTTGGAGCACAGGAGGCTGAGGGATGATCTTCTATAGGTGTACAAGATCATGAGGGGAACAGAGGTTGAAGTGTGATCTTACAGTGGTGATAACATCATGGTGGAAATAGTCAGAGTGAATGCAAAGTCTTTTACCCAGTGTAGGGGAATCGAGAACTGGAGGACACAGATTGTGCAAGAGGGGAAGATTTAATAGGAACCTGGGAGGCAATTTTTTCAGAGGGTGGTGGGTATATGGAACAAGATGCCAGAGGAGTTAGTTGAGGCAGGTACTATAACAACTTTTAAAATGCATTGGGACAGGTACATGGACAGGAACGATTTAGAGGGATATGGCCAAAATGCAAGCAGGTGGGGCCAGTGTAGAAGGGGCATTTTGATCAGCCTGGACGTGTTGGGCCAAAGGGCATGTTTCCAAGCTTTCTGACATTGTCCCCACTCACATGAAGCTGGTTAAACCATTTATTCAGTCACATTTTATGACACGATCAATATTTATAAAAAAAGAAACACTACTCAAGATCATCGATAACAGCAAAGATTAGCCAGAATGAGATCTAGATCTAGATTAGCCAGGTCTTGATCTAGATAATTCTAGATCTACTATTATTTGGATTAATTCAGGGATACGTGTATCACCCACTCTCAGAAATGGTGGTGGGTCGTGAAAGATATTCAATGGAAATTAGTTTAGAGATATAGCGTGGAAACTGGCCCTTTGGCCCACCGAATCCACATCAACCAGTGTTCCCCGCACATTAACACTATCCTATACACACAAGGGACAATTTACATTTATACCAAGTCAAGTAACCTACATGCTGTACGTCCTTGGAGTGTGGGAGGAAACCGAAGATCTCGGAGAAAACCCACGCGGTCATGGGGAGAACATACAAACTCCAAACAGACAGCATCCGTAGTCTGTATCAAACCCGATTCTCCATGCTGCAAGCGCTGTAAGGCAGCAACTCTACCGCTGCACCACCGTGCCGCCCTACAAATTAGTTTGGGGTAGCTTGTTAGTTTTACAATGTGTGGCTGGTGGTTTGGGCATCAATACTTGTCTACCTCGTAGTAATTGGGTTACGTATTTCGTGGGTCTGTAGAAGGGTCTTGACCCGAAACATCACCTATTCCTTTTCACCAGAGATGCTGTCTGACCCGCTGAGTTGCTCCAGCTTTTTGTGTCTATCTTCGGTTTAATCCAGCATCTGCAATTCCTTCTTATGCATGGGTCAAAGTGTCAGCGTGATTGTACTATCCAATGTAATATCGGGAACTTTCACTTCCATTTATACAGGGGAACTAAAGGGAATAAAATTAGTCTCAATATTTAAATTGAACAACTGCTTTTTTTCACTTAACTTTTTCTACACTTGTAAACCACCAGGGAGAAGACTTGTTAACATTGCCAGCAGTAAAGCTGACTCCCACTAATGCACATAACATTAAGGGCCTGTCCCACTTAGGCGATTTTTTTGGCGACTGCCAGCGACAGTCACAGTCATAGCAGGTCGCCGAAAAACTGGCAAGTGGACCACCCACGACAATGTCTACGACAACCTACCACCTAGTCGACGTCAAGCTACGGCAAGCTATCAACAACCGGCGACCCATTAGGATGCCCACCTACGACCACGCCTACGACAATCTACGACCGCACAGGTGACGACTTACAACAACCGGTCAACCTACGTCCACCCGCGAGAAGCAACAACCATGTCAGCGACAACTGAAGACAATTCAATCGCCGGTACCTGTCGCCTGTTGACGTAGGTTGATGTAGATAGTTGCCAATGGAATTCACCAAAGTGAGCACCCGGCAACAACTTACTCATCACCCACACCAAATCCTGGCATCACATCACTCCAGTTCTCAAACAATTTCACTGGCTTCCCATCTCCCACCAGATCAACTACAAAATTCTGATCCTCACCTACAAAGCCCTCCACCATCTGGCCGCTCCATATCTCACTGACCTCCTCTCCCCCTACCAACCCTCACGGTCCCTCAAATCCACATCAGCCGGTCTCCTCTCCATCCACAAGTCCAACCTCCGCAGTTTTGGGGACAGAGCCTTCTCCAGGGCAGCTCCCAGGCTCTAGAACTCCCTCCCCCAACTGATCTGCAATTCCGTGTCCCTCACCATCTTCCAGTCCCGCCTCAAGACCCATCTCTTCACCTCTGCCTATCCTTAGCCCCACGTCCCCCTCCCTTTTCATCTGTGCATTAATTGCCTCATATTGTGTTTTGTATTGAATTCTGTCTTTACTTTGTGTACTAGTCATGTCTCTACTATTTATTTCATTCCCCTTACATGTTTTTCCTCTACCTGCTAAATGTTTGTAAGGTGTCCTTGAGACTCTTGAAAGGCGCCCATAAATAAAATTTATTATTATTATTATTATCCTGGCGAAAACCTACGACAGCACCTACGACAGGAGAAGACAAGCTACGTCAAGCCCACAGTCGCCGAAAGGTTTTGAACATTTCAAAATCCAGTAGCGACCAGAAAAAAGTTACGACTCTTTAGGCGACTTGAGGAGACTACTCACACTCATACAGGCATCACCCTGTGACCATGTGGCGACAGCCTAGTCGCCTGTAGTCGCTGAAAAAATTGCCAAAGTGGGACAGGCCCTTTAGTTCACCATTGATTCACAGGGTCTATTTTAACAATTCACCACCGTACTGCACACGCACTTGCACACGCACATGCACACATACGCACACGCGCACGCGCACACACACACTCACACATGCACGCACACTTGACTATTATGGGCAGAGAAATTACTGCCTCCCATTGCAAGAATTCAAAATCTTTTAATCGGAAAAGCAAAGGACAATATTTTGCTACATTTGCCCAAGTTCCCAGCTTTGAATCCTTTCCTAATTCTACATCTATTTTTCAACAGATAATTTAATTGGGAATTATGTAGGAAATTGTTAAGTCTCGTCATGCACTAAGATGACTAAAAACCAGGTTTTCCAGACAGAGGCATTCAATGTTAAATTGTAACATATTGTCAAAAGAGATTGAAGTATTACAAAATGAAGATCATTTTATTCTAAATTTATGCATATTATATTTTTCACATATGGAGTGTTAAGCCACCATGCAAAATTAGTGATTTAATTTCATATCAGTGCAGTCCGTGGAACTTATGTCCAACAGATATAATTAATGTTTGCCACTGAGCCATATCTTCTCTATTTGACATATGTCGAAGGCTTCCTCCCCTTCTGTGCTATTTCCCAAGAATTTACGAGTTATTCTGCTCATGGAGCCATAACCACGCTGTAGATATATGTGGCAGAGGAGCTAGATGGCTGCATTTTCTCAGCCAGCCTTTCAACATCTGCTACACATGGGGCAACACTATAAAACTAAGCAGCGTGCACAAAGCAGACATGGGATTTTAGGCACGGTGGCATGAATCTTTTGCAGAGCTGTACTAAAAGCAGGAATCAATCTAATAAGAAATGTTGTAATTTTTGTACATTGTACCCAGAAACTCTGACGCACCAGAGTTAAGAAATTAACAATACAAGTATTGAAACCTGTATTTTGATCTAGCCGGTGGGCCAAAGGGAAACAGGCCCTTTGGCCCACTGGGTCCGCACCGACCAGCGATCCCCGCACATTAATGGTGGCCGATTAGGAAAAGGGGAGACACGAGACCTGGGTGTCATGGTACACCAGTCATTGAAAGTAGGCATGCAGGTGCAGCAGGCAGTGAAGAAAGCGAATGGTATGTTAGCATTCATAGCAAAAGGATTTGAGTATAGGAGCAGGGAGGTTCTACTGCAGTTGTACAGGGCCTTGGTGAGACCACACCTGGAGTATTGCGTACAGTTTTGGTCTCCTAATCTGAGGAAAGACATTCTTGCCATAGAGGGAGTACAGAGAAGGTTCACCAGACTGATTCCTGGGATGGCAGGAGTTTTATATGAAGAAAGACTGGATAGACTTGGCTTGTATTCGCTAGAATTTAGAAGATTGAGGGGGAATCTTATAGAAACATACAAAATTCTTAAGGGGTTGGACAGGCTAGATGCAAGAAGATTGTTCCCGATGTTGGGGAAGTCCAGAACAAGGGGTCATAGTTTAAGGACAAGGGGGCAGTCTTTTAGGACCGAGATGAGAATGTTTTTTTTCACACAGAGAGTGGTGAATCTGTGGAATTCTCTGCCACAGAAAGTAGTTGAGGCCAGTTCATTGGCTATATTTAAGAGGGAGTTAGATGTGGCCCTTGTGGTTAAAGGGATCACGGGGTATGGAGAGAAGGCAGGTACAGGATACTGAGTTGGATGATCAGCCATGATCATATTGAATGGTGGTTCAGGCTTGAAGGGCCGAATGGCCTACTCCTGCACCTATTTTCTATGTTTCTATGTTAACACTATCCTACACAAACAGGGGACAATGTTTACATTTACCAAGCCAATGAACCTACAAGGGTCATTGGCTTGGTAAATGTAAAAATGTACATCTTTGGAATGTGGGTGAAAACCGAAGATCTTGGAGAAAACCCATGCAGATCACGGGGAGAACGTACAAACACCGTACAGACAGCACCCGTAGTCGGGATTGAACCCAGGTCTCCGCCGCTGTGTTCTCTACAAGGCAGCAACTCTGCCACTGCGCCACCATGACTGTCATGATTGCTAATTGACAATTAAGCCAATTGGAGCTTTTCCAGCACAATGTTAATGAGTACTATTGCTTTACTAGCTATAAGTGAGCTAGTCCACTGTGTGTAACCAATCCATTAGTCTTATAGTGTTTGAACCCAGTGAATAGTGGTTAAGTACCTATTCAATATTCCTATTAAATAGCAATTGATCAAATGTCTCTTGACTATCTCTGAGCTAGTTCTTATCAGATTTTAAGCCAATGTCTGCCTCTGTGACAAAAAATAACACTGCAGAATTAGAGTAAAAAAGTTAAAGTCTGGATCAGCTGTGAATGTTTGCCTGGAGCAAAGGAGGTTGAGGCGTGAGGTTTATAAAAGCATGAGAGTCATAAATCTATGATCGCAGTCTTTTTCTCAGGGCAGGGGAGTTATAACTAAATGGTACGTGAATCATATGTCTATGGTCAGTTTTTTTCCCCAGAGTCGAAAATCTAAAACTAAAGGGCGTAGGTTTATAGTAAGAGGGGAACGGTTGGAAAGGGATCAGAAAGGCAGGTTTTACAACACCAAAGGTGATGAGTGGAAAAAAATGAGCTGCAGGGGGAAGTAATGGAGATGGGTACAGTTCCAATATTTAAAAGCTGTCTGGGCAGGTTTATGGCTGGGAAAGGTTTAGTGGGACATGGAGCAATTACAGGTAAATTGGAAGGCGCCTTTCGTCAGTATAGACAAGTTAGGCTGAATAGCCTGATTCTATGCTGTATGAGTCTATGACTTTCATGTGAAGTGATCATTGTATGATGTTGAGTTCAGGAATGCTGACATTTAGTGCACATTAAGACTCAACCTAAAAACTACCAAACTCATTTTGCAGGTGATCAATATATTCACAGACAGCGGTGTTGACTGAAATATAGAATGGTAAAGGCATGGTGCCATGTGAGCCCCATTTAGATCTGCAGCCTTGCGTTGACTCATTATGTCAGCCCCGAATGAAATGTTTTCTCATTGATCTGGAGTTTAAACCTCAAGAAAAGACAAATGGCTTTTTGCATATCATTCAAAGTCCAATTCATTTACAGACATTACAGGGCAATTGATTTTTTTGAATGTCATTTGAAAACTAAAACTGCTATTTTTCAGAACCTTACCCAAATGGACATTCTGGTGAAATGTGATATTTATGCCTGGCTGCTCTACGGCGAGAGAAAATATACTCAGTTCTTGTAACTAATTTGAAGGAATGCAATTTCACGCTTTTTGGCCATTATTGCTGACATCCTTAGTTTTGTAAAAAGACCTGAATTGCTTTTTTTTTTAAATATACTGTACGATGCATCATGTAACTGCTTTTAGAAAATACCATTATTGTCTTGGTCTTCCCTACACAAACATTTGGGAAAGTATTATTCTTAAACCAGAAGAATCCAGCCATTTTAGGTAGAAATACTTTATTAGTATCCAGTTAAATTCATTTAAGTTTAATTTGCGGGGAGGGTCAGATGTCTAAGATGTGTATAAATCTACTGAAACATGTACACTGTGATAAATGTAGATATTACTTCAGTGCAGCCCAATGTTTGATACATAGAAACATAGAAACATAGAAATTAGGTGCAGGAGTAGGCCATTCGGCCCTTCGAGCCTGCACCACCATTCAATATGAACATGGCTGATCATCCAACTCAGTATCCCGTACCTGCCTTCTCTCCATACCCTCTGATCCCCTTAGCCACAAGGGCCACATCTAACTCCCTCTTAAATATAGCCAATGAACTGGCCTCGACTACCCTCTGTGGCAGGGAGTTCCAGAGATTCACCACTCTCTGTGTGAAAAAAGTTCTTCTCATCTCGGTTTTAAAGGATTTCCCCCTTATCCTTAAGCTGTGACCCCTTGTCCTGGACTTCCCCAACATCGGGAGCAATCTTCCTGCATCTAGCCTGTCCAACCCCTTAAGAATTTTGTAAGTTTCTATAAGATCCCCTCTCAATCTCCTAAATTCTAGAGAGTATAAACCAAGTCTATCCAGTCTTTCTTCATAAGACAGTCCTGACATCCCAGGAAATGACAGTCCTGACATCCCAATCTTCAAACCTTGTCTGCTGCACTCGATGCCCCCGATGTGGCTTTATTTACATAAATGAGACCAAAGGTAGACAGGGATTTCCCGGTTGCCAATCATTTAAACTCCCCTTCCCATTCTCATTCCGACCTTTCTGCCCTTAGCCTCCTCCATTGCCAGAATGAGAACACATGCAAATTGGAGCAAACGTGCGTCATATTTTGCTTGGGTGGCACAACCCAACAGTATGAACATTGAATTCTCCAATTCCAAGTAATGTCCCTCTTACCTTGGTGTGCACCAATTTATCCTGAAATCTCCCAATGCCCTGCCACCCCACCCCCCTAAATCACCCTATTCCTTTGCCTTCCTTTGTAAACTCATCTCCCAATCAAAGTCTCCATTTTCACCCATATCCCTCCCTCCAGCTTTACATGTTTCTCCTCTCCTTATCTAAAACCTTTTTGTCTCCTGGTTACTCCACAAACCTGACATTCAAACTTCCCTCTGTTACATCCATCTATCACTTACCAAGCTTTAGCCAACCTCCACCTTCCTTTTACAGCTTTCTCCCTCCTGCTCCTACCAGACAGAAAGACTCCTGACCTGAAATATTGTCTGTCTATTTCTCCACAGATACCGCCTGATCCAATGAGTTCATCCAAAACTATGTGTTTCCTCAAGCTTCCAACATTCTGTGTCACCCGAGGATTCTTCAGTTAGCCACTCATGTGCATTTTAATTTCACGGATATGAGAGGTGAATATGTACCATCCACTTGCAGTGGGCATATAGTCAAGAGTCATAGAGTGATACAGCGTGGAAACAGGCACTTTGGCCCAACTTGCCCACACAGGCCTAAATGTCCCAACTACACTAGTCTTACCTGACCGCGTTTGATCCATATCTTTCCAAACCTGTCCTATCCATATACTTGTCTAACTGTTTCTCAAATGTTGGGACAGTCCCAGTCTCAATAACCTCCTCTGGCAACTTGTTCCATACACCCACCACCCTTTGTCTGAAACGATTACCCCTCAGATTCCTATTAAAACTTTACCCCTTCACCTTAAACCTATGTACTCTGGTCCTCAATTCACTTACACTGGGCAAGAGACTCTGTGCATCCACCCGATCTATTCCTCTACACTCCTCTACAATGTCATTAAATTATTTTTTGCGGATTATTTGTTATTTTCTTTCATTTCTAACCGGAAGATTATCCATTGAGAAGTCTTGACCCAAAACTATCCATTCTTTAATCCATTGATGAGTCCATTGTGTTTGTTCAATTGTGATAAATTACTAGATCTGCTAAGGAAGTGAATTGCCTATCACACGGGCAATTGATATGGAGCGATATGGACCAAACGCAGGCAGATGGGACAAGTGGGGACATATCGGCCGGTGTGGGCAAGTTGGGCCGAAGGGCCTGTTTCCACAATGTATCACTCTATGACTCTATGACCCGATGTCAATTTGGGGCCACCTCAACCTTGAAAGGGAGACTGGTGAAGGGGGTTTGATTGGAAGATGGTTAGACAAAGGCCAGAGATAATAAATCACTAGGCTGTGTGCTAAAACAGCACAACCATCTGCTAATCAAAGCCCCCTCACCTGTATCCATATATCACATGCCTAGCTCTCCCCCCCCCCCCCCCACTATAATCAGTCCTTGACCTGAAACTTCACCTATTTATGTTCTCCAGAGACACAGCATGATGTACTGAGCTACTCCAACACTGTGTCTGTTCCTGAAGGTGAATCGCCTAACTGTGTGTCCAGTTTAGCACAACACAGAAATAGATAAGAATAGATTTTATTTTGTAATGTGAAATGCTGGGAAATTTCATGGTGAAGCACATAATCTTGCCTGGATGAATAATTGATCTATGGTTCAAGTTTAAGAGAGATGACTTTGAATTTAAGATTCCTATAAATTTTGTTTGGAAACTGATCCATAAAATCTCCTATATGGGAAGGAACTGCAGATGCTGGTTTAAACAAAAGATAAACACTAAAAGCCAGAGTAACTCAGCGGATCAGACAGCATCTCTGGAGAAAAGGAATAGGTGACGTTTCGGGTCAAGACCCTTCTTCAGATTGAAGAAGGTGTGAAGAAGGGTCTCGACCTGAAACATCATCCATAAAATCTTCTGCTCAGTTGTTTCTCCTTCCCTCACTCCAAAGTCATTTTCTAATTTAAGACACTGACATTTCTCCATTTCTCACTTTAGGTAACTTGATATTTCTGACTGTATCAGTCACCCACGTGTGATACTGGCTCAGCTTGGGATTTTTTCCCTGTTTTACTCTTCTTCTAGTGGGAGTGGGAGTGCATGCCCACACTGCTCTAACAAGCATGTCTCACTACTCTACATGTCGCCACCCCTACACTTTGTTAACTACGTTCTCACTCTCTAACTACTCCCATCCACTCATTGACCAGATAACCTTTAAGAAGGGACTGCAGATGCTGGAGAAACTCAGCGGATGCAGCAGCATCTATGGAGCGAAGGAAATAGGCCTTATTGGGCCAAAACCCTTCTTCAGACAGATGTAGGGTGGGGGGTGGGGGGTGGGGGGGAAGAAAGGAGAAAAGAAGAGGAGGAGCCCAAGGGCTGAGGGAGAGCTGAGAAAGGGGGGAGACAGCAAGGGCTACTGGAAATTGGAGAAGTCAATGTTTATGCCGCTGGGGTGCAGACTGCCCAAGCGGAATATGAGGTGCTGCTCCTCCAATTTCCGGTGGTGCTCACTCTGGCAATGGAGGAGGCCCAGGACAGAAACGTTGGATTCGGATTCAATTTTCAGCGCTGCTGTTTTGTGTTGACATTTCTTGTGTTGCTACAAAAAGATCAAATGGTCTTTATGATGCAGGCACAGTGGTAGCTTTGCTTAGTTACTCGATTTTCAAGAAATTAAACATGTTAAATATTTATAAAAGCAAGAGATACTTGTACACATGATCTCTGACTTACGTAAGTTGGAAATTGAAATGCTACTGCACATGTACTGTGGAAACCATAGGGGTGCTCCGACACAGAGGTCACGGGTGGAGCTCCAACACGGAGACCACAGGGGGAGCTGGGTGCAGAGACCACAGGGGGGGGGGGGGGAGCTCTGACGCGGAGACCACGGGGGGAGCTCCGACGTGATGATCATGAGGGGAGCTCTATGCTGAGACCACGGGGGAAGCTCCATGCTGAGACCACATGGTTTCAGGGAGCTTAAAGGAGTGCTTACGAAGGTGCAAGTTTTGCATAAGTCGTCTATTAGGTAAGACGGGGACAGCCTGTACTTGAACCTCAGCACTAACAATAATATCTTTGTGATCCCAGGGTTTCCAATGTCATCATTACTTCTGAAAGTCCATTTAAAAAAAGCTCATGATATTAGTCCGAACATGATTTTGAACTAACTCCCTCTTGTCCTACTCTCACAGTTAAAACTAGAATATTAAGATGTTTTAATTTCATTCATACATTTATGGTTTTAATCACCACTAGATTAAGTGGGACCCATTGCGTCCCATTGTTACACGGGAGGCCTGGGCCCCAACACAATATTCCACCACTCACGCATAGCCCCCAACTGTGCTGGCGCGGCTGACGGGTTCCCATTGTGACGCCCCTGATCCCCCCTCCTCCCCTCACCCCCCCCACCCCCCCCACTCTGCCCTTTGCTCTTGTGTGTGTGGGTGGGGGGGGGGGGGGTTTGTCCCACCAGTGCCTGGCCCCCACCAGCGTCCGGCTCCCTCAATCCCTCCACATTCTCTCCTCATTTCCCCAGGATCTCGAGGTTGCAGCAATTGGCTTCGCAGTCGGCCAGGCCCTGGGCCACTCCGCACTCCAGCCACGGTGATGCACAAACTCTGCTCGCTCCGCTCCTTCAGCATTATTGTGACAGAGGAGCCGGCCAATCAGTGCGGCAATGGTGTGCTGGAACGGACGTCGCTGTCCCGGCCTGGGCATCGCCGTCCCTGGTGACTGACAGGAGAGGAGACCAATCTGCACATTCGCAGTTTTTTAAGATTTCTAAACCTCAATAACTTTTACAAGATACCACCGATCGGACCAAAACCCTTTGCACTCGCAGCACAGGAGAACAGTGAGTAACCTGGCGATAAAGCATAGCATCGCATACCATTTTTGCGCATAGAGAAAAACCCCGCAAACTGGAAGAGCACAAGATCAGTTTTAGAGATGGATCGATAGATAGATAGATAGATAGATAGATAGATAGATAGATAGATAGATAGATAGATAGATAGATAGATAGATAGATAGATAGATAGATAGATAGATAGATAGATAGATAGATAGATAGATAGATAGATAATCTTAAACTAACTGAGGCTGATGGGAGCCTCGGGTAATGGCTAGGGTTTGGGGCTAGTTACTGGCATTATAAACTGCTGACGGTATCGGAGCACATCTTAACACCTCAGCTGAGAACTGACTTACTTGCCTCTCTAAGGTTCTTGGTTCTTGGTTTCTTGGTCCTCCAAAATATTCCAAATGGAGTTTAAACTGGAGGTGGTGAAGGGAGGGCTTAAGCTAGAAAGGGTTATTGGGAAGAAAGAGCTACTTTATAGTTAGTTGCATCTGGTTGGGTAACTATAGTTGGGTGGAGATTATTCCATGCTTTAATTGTGCGGGGGAAGAACGAATTGCTGTACACATCTGTCTTTGTAGCTGGGATCACAAATTGGATCGAATGCCCTCGTCTGCTGCTAATTGGTTTGGGTTTGGTGTAGGTCTTGTAGTCTATGTCGAGCTGACCATTTAACATTTTGTAAAAACTGGTCACACGCTGAGCTTCACGTCTGTCTTGGAGAGGGTTCCACCCCAGAGAATTCAGAAGTTTGGTGACACTCGCTTCTCTCTCATAGGTGTTAGTAACAAATCGAGCTGCCTGTCTTTGGACACGTTCGATGGAAGAAATGTTTTTATTTGTGTATGGGTCCCATGCTGCAACTGCGTAGTCCAAATCAGGGGTAACGAGGGTGAAGTATAGCTTCTCCTTGACAGAAGTTGAACAATGATGAAAGTTGCGCCTCAGAAAGTTTAGGACCTGTTGCTTTCACCGTTGCATGATGAGTCTGACCATCCCAACGCAGATCATTCTGCAATTTGATGCCAAGATACTTGGTTTGTTTGGATTCTTCAAGGGTGGCACCAAGTGTATTGTAAAATGTTTCGCCTGGATTCCTCTTTCTGGTAACACGCATAGTTTCACATTTGGAAGGGTTGAACTGCATGCCCCATTGTTGTGACCACTCAACCATAGTATCGAGATCCTTTTGGAGAGCATCTTCATCATCAGCTGACTTAATTGGACGGTACAGCAAACAATCATATATGGTTCATATATTGGAAGGAACTGCAGATGCTGATTTAAATCGAAGATAGACACAAAAAGCTGGAGTAACTCAGCAGGAGAGGCAGAATCTCTGGAGGGGAGGAATGGGTGACATTTTGGGTTGAGGCCCTTCTTCAAACTCCTATAGACCTTCTCTATAAGGTTCATCCCTCAAATGCCTCTTTCTCACTGAAGAATTTAAATCACACCAGACTCATCACCTCACTCAAACCTCCAGCCAGAAGGGTCCAGCCTTATAGTTCTTTCCTGTGATACCCAGCACTTGAATGTCAGTCTCTCTTCCTATTTCGTGTCAGAGCTGGATATAGTATGTGAGTTATTAGCTTCTTATTCATTTTAAAGTAGTTTAAAATGGTATAGGTGACCTCTACATGCGTATAACCTACATGTCTGTTCATAGGTTCCGAAGTGATAGAAGCAGAATATGGCCATTCAGCCCATCAAGTATACTCCACCATTCAATCATGGTTGATCTCTCTCTCCCTCCTAAGCCCATTCTCCTGCCTTCTCCCCATAACCCTTGACACCCATACTAATCAAGAATTTATATATCTCTGCCTTAAAAAATATCCATTGACAGCCTTCAGTGGCAATGAATTCCACAGATTCACCACAGACTAAATACATTTCTCCTTACTAAGGGAATGTTCTTTAATTCTAACGCTATGACCATTGGTCCTAGACTCACCCACTAATGGAAACATCCTGGGAGAGCCAGTCGATGTAGTATACCTGGACTTTCAGATAGCATTTGATAAGGTCCCGCATAGGAGATTAGTGGGCAAAATTATGGCACATGGTATTGGGGGTAGAGTGCTGACATGGATAGATAAATGGTTGGCAGACAGGAAACAAAGAGTAGGGATTAACGGGTCCCTTTCAGAATGGCAGGCAGTGACTAGTGGAGTACCGCAAGGCTCGGTGCTGGGACCGCAGCTATTTACAATATACATCAATGATTTGGATGAAGGGATTCAAAGTAACATTAGCAAATTTGCAGATGACACAAAGCTGTGTGGCAGTGTGAATTGTGAGGAGGATGCTATGAGAATGCAGGGTGACTTGGACAGGTTGGGGGAGTGGGCAGATGCATGGCAGATGAAGTTTAATGTGGATAAATGTGATGTTATCCACTTTGGTAGCAAAAACAGGAAAGCAGATTACTATTTAAATGGCATCAAGTTGAGAAAAGGGGAAGTACAACGGGATCTGGGGGTCCTTGTTCATCAGTCTATGAAAGTAAGTATGCAGGTACAGCAGGCAGTGATGAAAGCGAATGGCATGTTGGCCTTTATAGCACGAGGTATCGAATATAGGAGCAAAGAGGTCCTTCTGCAGTTGTACAGAGCCCTGGTGAGACCACACCTGGAGTACTGTGTGATGTTTTGGTCCCTTAATTTGAAGAAGGACATTCTTGCTATTGAGGGAGTGCAGCGTAGGTTTACAAGGTTAATTCCCGGGATGGCGGGACTGTCATATGCTGAGAGAATGGAGCAGCTGGGCTTGTACACTCTGGAGTTTAGAAGGATGAGAGGGATCTCATTGAAACATATAAGATTGTTAAGGGCTTGGGCACGCAAGAGGCAGGAAACATGTTCCCGATGTTGGGGGAGTCCAGAACCAGAGGCCACAGTTTAAGAATAAGGAGTAAGCCATTTAGAACGGAGACAAGGAAACACTTTTTCTCACAGAGAGTGGTGAGTTTGTGGAATTCTCTGCCGGTGGAGGCAGGTTCTCTGGATGCTTTCAAGAGAGAGCTAGATAGGGCTCTTTAAAATAGCAGAGTCACGGGATATGGGGGGAAGGCAGGAACGGGGTACTGATTGTGGATGATCAGCCATGATCACATTGAATGGCGGTGCTGGCTCGAAGGGCCAAATAGCCTACTCCTGCACCTATTGTCTATATTGTCTATCCTCTCCACAATCACTCTTATCTAAGCCCTTCAACATTTGGTAAGTTTCTATGAGGTCCCTCCTCATCCTTCTAAACACTAGCGAGTAGTGGCCCAGTGCCGTCAAACGCTCATCTTATGTTAACCCACTCAATCACACTAAAAAGGTTAGCACAATCTATAAAATGTAGACAAATCATCCATGGAACTATTAAAGGGCTGTAAAACTTTTTAAATGAGAAATTGTTCAATTTGAGCTGAAATGAGTAATAGGGAAACATTACTAATGCACTGATTATTCATTTTGATCCACATGGGTTTCTTAATGAAAATTAGATTTGGATACATTTCCTTCGAAAACACTTTTAACAATTTTCCAAGCCAATTAACCAAGAGACCTGAACAACTTTGGAGTGTGGGAGGAATCTTTAGATTCCGTATATCACGGAAAGGACGTACAAACTCCATACAGACAGCACCCGTAGTTGGGATCAAACCCAGGTCCCTGGCTCTGTGAAGCAGCAACTCCACCGCTGTGCCACCGTGTCACCGATGTACTGAGATGTCAAAACTCACAAGTAGGTCCAAATAGTATTGCTATGTTTAATCAGAAACACAAATATGATAATCTAATTTCATTTATCTTAAATGGTGTTCAATGAATAAATATATTGTCATTTAGGTTTCAGATGTGGTATTGGCTGACATACAGTACTTAGTGTTGCCTCACTTTTTGAGGATGCCGGTGCTATTGTGGCAAATGGCTTGAGGTCACATTGATTAATGAGGTCAGTCTCTGGGCAGCCAGTGAGGGAGGTGTTCAAAGTGGAATAGATTGTTTCACTGTAGCAAGTCACTTGTGTCGAGGTGGGGCCGGCGGTCAAGGTCGAGGACGACCCATGTGGGAGCCAGAGGACCTGCCGCCGAGAACAAAGCAGGACCCGGCTTGGGGGAGGGTGAGGGGAGAACAAAAGAGAATCTAGTGTGGGGGGGAATGGCCGGGATGGAGGGGGGAAACTGCCAGGAGAGAGGGGGAGGGGAGAGAGGGGTTGAGAACAAAGGAGGACCCGGTGCGGGATACTGTGTAACTTTGTCAATGCCCTTTATGTGGTGACTCTTTGCATACCTTGAGTATGCAGAGCAAAGAATATCACTGGGACCTGTCACATGTGACAAAATATTCATTCATTCTTTCATTCAAATAAGTACGAGTGATCTTATTTGACTTATTTCGACTTATTTACAAGCCTGCCACTTATCTAGTTGAGAAATAGATATCAATCCAAGCTCAGAATACTTTTCCACTCTTGGTCTGCTCTTCCAAAACTTCTTGCATACTACGCAATCATCAATGAACATCCCTATTTCTGATGGAATGAAGGTTAATGAAGTAGTGGCCAAGGACCACTATAGATAATATCATATCAGCGGCCTGTTCCCTAACATCCATTTCAAAGCAAATCAAAAGAAGCCACAAACTGAATACTGCAGAGCGGTGGTTTCAATCTTTTCCTCCATCTCCATTAAGCCCACATGATTTGTATTAACATCCATTTTAATGGGTGTTAATTATTTTCATCATCTTGAAAATGTTGTGAATCTACAAAGCTCATCTCACTGCTTCTTTCACCTCACTCTGTCTGACCTGTGCAATATTTCCAGCATTCTATGTGTTGCTTTGGAGTTTACACAGTTCAGCCGATCCTCTTCTCAGTCATCTTCTTGTATTTGAGGCAGCAGAGGTTATGTAACGCCCTCCAGACGCTGCAGCCAGTTCAATGTGCTGTTGTCGAGGGCCGTGAGGTCTACCCTCCACCAGGGGGGCGGAGGACAGCGCAGTCAAAAATGGCGTGCTGCGCTGTTTGCTGGTCTGCTCCACACACGCAGGCTGCTGATGAACGCAGCCCCCAGCGATGCATGTTGCCGTTGAACCGGCCGACCCCTGTACAGAGCCGGTTCAGGCTGACCCACTCTTTGTGGGGCAGGTCCGAGCCGGGTGGAGCTGTGGTGTTCGAAGCAACAGTGAATTGAGGAGGTCGCGAAGTCTGTTCCCAGCTGGTTCTCCATGCTCCTAGTGTGTTGAAACCGGAGCCACAGAGGGTCATTGCGTGACGGGAGAAGGGGCGACGAGATGACAGGCGTTGAGGTCCCAGTTGCTGTGAGTCCTGGGCGAGGTGGTGCAAAGGATATTTGGCATCCGATGGGGCCTTGCACACCAGCCTGTGAGTGAATTAGTCTCTGTGATGCTTGGCGGGTGCGATACCTACGAGCACCGGCAGAAGATCCGTCAGAGTGGAGCGTAGGCAGCCAAGATGATCCGCATGGTGACTTCTCAGCGTTCCACCTGAACAGCTCAAGTCAAGTCAGACTACAGGCTTAATAACATTTCAGCATGTACATGCTCAATGAAGTTTGCAAAAGTGATCAAATGCCAACTAACCACAGGAGTATGTTCAGAGATATGTAGACAATTAATCAACCATAATAGCCAGTGGGTGTATATGCCCTGCTGGCTCTCTGATTCATCAGAGCATGTTTTAGATGATTTAAATTTCATTTTGATTTCATCAAATTAAAAAAAATAAAATTAAAGATTTTTAATAATAAAATTATTAGAAACATGGTAGCTCTTGTTTTGATACTTGAGTCTCCAAAACGGATATACAATGCTGAGGCTCTATAAGGCGCTGGTCAGGCCGTATTTGGAGTACTGTGAGCAAATTTGGGCACCATATCTGAGGAAGGATGCACTGGCTCTGGAGAGGGTCCAGAGGAGGTTTACAAGATTGATCCCAAGAATGAGTGGGTAAACAAATGATGAGCGTTTTGACAGCACTGGGCCTGTACTTGCTGGAGTTTAGAAGGTTGAGGGGGGACCTCATTGAAACTTACAGAATAATGAAAGGCATAGATAGAGTGGATGTTGTAAGGATGTCTCCACTGGTGGGAGAGTCTAGGACCAGAGGTCATAGCCTCTTTTAAAAAGAAGGTGAGGAGGAGCTTCTTCAGTCAAAGTGTAGTTAATCTGTGGAACTCATTGCTAAAGAGGGCTGTGGAGGCCAAGTCAGTGATATTTTTAAGGCAGAGAGACAATTTCCTGATTAGAACGGGTGGTAATGGTTATGGGGAGAAGGCAGGAAAATGGGATTAGGAGGCAGAGATCAGCCATGATTGAATGGCGGAGTAGACTCGAGGGGCTGAATGGCCCAATTCTACTCCTATAACTTGTGAACTTGTGAAAACAAATTTTAAACTAAACTGAGGAACAAACCTGTAACTGCAAGCAACATTTCAAACACAAAAGCTTTGTAAAGTAGCCAAGCACTACAATGCGTTGAGTTTTACTGAAGGACAATGTGGATTTACTGAGATTTTTTATGAACTATGTGAAAATACAATACCGTTTATTGTCATTTAAACCTCAAATGAAATTCAAACAAAATTTGGTTTCTGCAGTCATACAAGAAGAAACAATTAACAAGGCACACAGCCAACCGTTCACACAAACATCCATCACAGTGAATCTCCTCCTCACTATGATGGAAGGCAAAGTCTTGTCTCTCCCCTGCTCTACATTCTTCTCCCGATGTCAAAGCCCCCAGCGGGTAATGGTATGTCCCGCTGCCGTTAAGGCTGCGCCGGGCGATGTAAGGCCCTGGTCCGGGTCTTGATTTTGGAGCCCCCGGCGGGCGATGGTAAGTCCCGTGGTCGTTAAAGACATGCCGGGCGATGTAAGGCCTCGCTCCGGCTCATTTTCAACCCCGCAATTCGGGCGGGAGAAGTTGCCGTTGCGGGAGCTCCCTAAAGCGGTCTCCCACCAGGGATCCGCGAGTTCCCGATGTTACCGTCCACCGGGCCTGCGACTGGAGCCCCCAGGTCGTTCCGGTTGGAGACCGCTCCACGGTGCTAGGCCCCAACGACAACGGAGACCCGACAGGGAAAAGGTCGGGTTCCCCGTACAGGGAAGAAATCCATCCTTTTCTATTGATATGTAACAACAGAAGGAAATATGAAATAGGTCCAACATTGCTTAATTTTCACTGATAGTAAACAATACCAATATAATTTGTAGGCTTGTAGGTTAATAGGCTTGGTGTAGATGTAAAGTTGTCCCAAGTGTGTGTGGGATAATGTTAGTGTGCGGGGATCACTGGTCGGTGAGGACTCGGTGGGCTGAAGGGCCTGTTTCCGTGCTCTATCTCTAAACAAAACTAAACCATAAATGGGCCAATGTTATACAGGATAACAATTATCCTGCGATAGACCACCCTTTCTTTCCACGTGAACTTTATGCAGAAATAGAATTGCAAGTCGAAAATAAGAGAATTATAACCAAAACCACAGCGATTTCTTCTGGAATTGAATTTATGCACAATCCAGTGATTTGCTTTCTGAGTTGCCTGAAGACAATTGAGAGTTAAAAAATGACTCCACATCCTTCATTACACACAGTTCAGCCACTTTTAATGGTGCAGATCATAAACTGGTCTTTGGAAATAAACTTTCATTTACACAGGACTGCACTGATGTGCATTTCACAAACGATCATAAAAAAAGAGAATTATTTTTTCAGAATTGGCTTCATGGAAGAAAGCAGTTGGTTGAAGGTTGTTACTTGGACTGGAGGTCTGTGGCAGATGGTGTGTCTCAGGGGTCGGTACTTGTTCCATTGTTGTTTGTGGTTTATATTGTGGCGGCACCTGGTGGCAAGCCACGGGCACAACGAACCCTTGGCTCTGGAGGGCGGCGTCTCGGTGTGGGAGGTGCTAGTCACGGGGTTTGTACCTGAGTTGGTATTCAAGGCCGGGCAATGCCTGTGACCTTCAAGGAATAGGGAACTGGATCGTAGAGAATTAACACGTCTCGTGCACACAACTTGTGTCTGCTTCATTTTTGGCTGGACTCCTACGAGTCCCCACTACAATATCAATGATTTCGATGAAAACGCACAAGCATAATTAGTTAACTTGCAGTTAGCACTAAAATAGGTGGTATTGTAGACAATAAAGATGGTTAATGAAAATTACAGCAGGATCTTGATCAGTTGGGCAAGTGGGCTGAGGAATGGTCGATGGTTTAATGCAGATAAGTGTACGGTGGAATGCAATGGAATACTTTGCAGTCACATGTGACTAGGCACTTTGACATTCTTTGCTGCGTACCCAATGTATACAAATAACAGCCACCTACAGCGCTGACAAAGTTACAAATCACGCCGGCTCCTCCTTTTGTTCTCCCCCATCGCCCCCCCCCCTCTCCCCACAGCGGTTCCCTCATGCTGGTCCCCATTTTACTTTGTTTTACCCCCATCCCCCTCCCCCCCAAAGGTTGGGTCTTCCATTGTTCTTCCCCTCCCCCCTCACGATGGTCCTCCATGCTCGCATCGACCGGCGACTGCGGATCAACCCACGAGGCATCACCGCCTCCATGAGGCTCCACTGCCACCAAGGCCTCACTGCTGTCGATGCCCCACCACGCCTCCGTGGTGCCAACCCGGGCCACAGCCGCGGGCTCCATCAGCCGCTCCGCCGACCCAGACATCGACCCGCGAGGCGAGGCTCCTCTGTCCGACCTGCGAGGCCCCGGCCGGGCCCCGATCCGGGCTTCTACACTGCGCCTCGATAAAGGCCTCTGGCTGTGTTCGCAGTCCACAGCCGCAGCCCATCGGGAAGCTTTCTGCATGCCCTTTGGGTAGTCAAACCGGGGCAGATCTTTCACTATGAAGAGTAGGGCCCTGGGGAATGTCGTCCATCAGAGGAACCTAGGAGTGCAAGCACACGATTCTGTGTATGTGGTATCAAGGGAGATCAAATGGGACTTGCTTCGATGGGGCATATTTGTAGGCATAGATGAGTTGGGCTGAAGGGCCTGTTTGTGTGCCGTATGACCCGATAACTCTATGTCCATCTCACTAGTGAACGGATGCTTGCTGCATTAGGTGATATCATCACTTTGGAGGATCATTTGTTTCCAAGGAATGTGATAGTGTCAGTTATCTCATTGTTCATCCTAGTACTCTCTAAAACCCCTCCGCCAACACGGAAAGAACTGTAGTTGAATGTCTGGGGAAAGGATTTGTTTTATCATCCAGTGGATATTGGGTGGGTAGCTACCACCAGAATGTTTCAGTGTACAACTTTTACTGAGTTTTATACAAAACCCCAAAGGTGTAGTGGGACTGCGGGAATGTAAATCTTGTCTTGACGTGGGCAGCCCTATAACAGCCCTAATTACTGGTTATGTTTCAAACATTTCAAATGTGCAAATGATAAACATCATTGAAATTAAGTCAATGGTGATCTCCCATTTACCAGGAGACTAATAATGGAATGAGGCAATGGAGCCTGGAGATTCTGACCATGTCCCTCAAGTGTGTGTTTTTATAGTAATGAAGGCGTGAGTGTTTAACCCAACATAATGTTCCCAATACATACTGGTCTGATCTTGCTACACGGCTATGATTCAATTTACTTCACGGGGCTGCCAAATCTATAGCAGCAATCCATCACCTCTTTATTTCCAGCAGATTTGTTTACTTGCTTCTGCTTTTGTTGAGGTGCAATAACAAGGTTTCAAGGTCAAAGTCAGTTTATTGTCACATGCACCAATTAAGGTACAGTGAAAATTGGGTTACCATACAGCCGTACGAAGTGAAAAGCAATAAGACACACAGCCACATAATATAAAAATGTTACTTCGGAGTCACGTGAGTGACTACGTGAAGAACCCGTCCAGCGCGACATGAGCGTTCACGCAGTGCAACAGCGACGAACGGGTGTACGGGCGCTCCCGCTACAAGCTTGAAGGAATGGACCATTAGGTAAGTACTTACCCACAGGTTCAAACTCACAACTTTGCTCCTCTTTGTGCACCAGGGGAAACTGGAGCAAAGCAGCACAGAGGGAAACCGCCCCCGTTCGACTCCAGGGAAGGAGCGTTCCGTCAGTGGAGGGGGCGAGAGGCGGCACCTGGACCGCACACGCTGCGGTCCACAGTCGGGGTACTGAGCCGATGCCCAGTCCGCTAACAGCTGTCTGACCAACAGCAGCGGACAGGAGGGAAATTCAAAAACCGGCCGGTAATCCCTGCATACTCCGACAAGGAGACTCGCCGCCCGAGAACCGCAGATGCCGCCCGAAAACGGCAGGCAGCCTCTAGAGCAAAGTCAGAACCAAACCTCGGGCTGGAGACAGACACGGAAGAAGGAACCGGCACTTCAAACTACCGCCTGAGAGCGAGTAAGTGTCTGTTTTCCAAGCCTAGAGAAAGGTCATGGAGTAAAATCTCCAGCGAGACTTGCCTCGGGAGCTGGGGCAAGCTCGCCAAGGGAGCATAACACTCCTGCTCCAGTGCACTAACAGCACTGGCCATCTCCCTCATCAGAGGAGATCGATGGCGACCAGGGCTGGGCTGGTCAAGAAGAGGGGTCACTGGCTGAACAACATCGGGAGTATGCTTGAGATACAGGATCAGGAAGAGCTGCTGGGTGTGAGATACCGCTACGTGGCTACACCACGAGCGAGATGGCCGTTTCAGTCTAAACTGACGGCCAGCTTACTACCTGTCTTTCCAAAAAACCTCTCCAAGACAGGTAGTCATGAGGCATTGGATTTTATCACACCTCCCCAAAATTGCATTTACTCAGAGTGCCTACCATTATTGGGGGTACATTGAGCAGGGCATTTAAAAACCCAAATATCTTAAATTGCATTTGAATACCAGACGTCGGCTATCATTTTCGCATGCTCATTCCAGAGGGGCAGGTTAGTATGGCAAAACACCTGACCCTACTGTTCAACACAGTATGCGACCGCAACCTCTGGAAGGAAGTCATAAAACCTGCCCACAACCTAAAAAATTCACAGGACTGTGAGAACGCCGACCTCACAACCACAGATCCTGCTATCTGGTAAATTTACCAAATCATGTCTAAAAATTGGACGAAGTATCCAAGATATTCGGCATCATGAGGGCAGGGCCTGGAATGAGCAAACCACACAGAACCAGACAGCAGTACCTCCACGCGTCCACCAGTAGGCATCCACTTAATGGTACTGGTGAAAGCTCAGGGCCCGCATGCCAGTCCCCGTAAGCCTTTTCAGGCCAGGGCCCAGAGCGGGCCCCATGGAAAATGCGCCAGCCCCCAACAACACCATCCCGACAGACAAGGAACCAGAAACCGAAGAAATGAACACACCACTAAACAACAGTGAAGGCAGATGAGTATGGTTCCTACCATCATATAAAAGGTGAAGGGTTTGTACTAACAGGGGGGGAATCACACCTGTGTTTGGACGCATGAAGAACTATCACACTTGGTGGTTATATACCAAAAGTATTCAAGGATAAAAATTGAATTAAGAAACTTGCCACCAGTTCAGCATGCACCCCAAAGGGGTTTGCCCTCCCACTAATAAAGAACATGAGGGACTAGCTAACTGGAGAAGATATACAAAGGGGTCATAAAGAAGTCTACTGTGAACCTTTGGTACCAAAAAACCCAAAGATGGTGAATGTCGCACCATCATTGACTTAACCACTTGAGTATTTTCACCAGGCATATACACTTTAATGGAAACTTGTAACTGCTAACCGTGGATTTCCTAGGATATTTTATGGTAGACATCGACTTAAAAGATGCATACCCATTCATAAAAGATCTTCGGAGATACCACAATTTACCTGGATGGGGTAACTATGCAATATAAATTATTGACAATGGCTAAATATGAGCCAAAACTGTTTTCCAAGATATTCAAACCAGCCCTGACACTATTAAGGAACATATCGTCATGGCATGTCTCAATGATATTAACGACAGACAAAACCATGGAAATAGTTAAATCAGCAGCATTAGCTACTAAAACTTATTTAGCCTGGGCTCTGTCATACAATCCAGATACATCTACGTTGACACCATCCACAACTATGGACTATCTGCTATTCAATTAACTCTATCCACTTGTCTATAATGTTGCCAAAAGGAGAGTCAGCGTACTGGCACAACCTGTAACAAATTAATGGTAACAATCAACCAACCATTCAACAAAGTGGCAAGAGTAATTGGGAATTAGTAGCAGCATTACCAGCTACTTAACTTGAACCTTTCCATTAGAGCTAAGGTGCTAGTGTTTAAACAAAATAGCCCATACCCAGAACAGGTGGTAAATGGACTAATCTGGAGTCGTCATCACTACAGACACTGGGCATAAAACCAAGTTGGAAATATTGAGTGCGTTCTATGGGTAAAAGCATATTGTTCAATAGTGCACCATTTTGCATGTGCGTTTATAAATTGACAACATCACAGTGGTGGCATATACCAAACCACATGGGCGGAATAAAGTCGATATCATGTGACAATTTATTTAACAATTGGTAATGATATGTCGTCAAACATATTTGACCATCAGTAACTTACCTACCAGGTGAGCTAAATACTGTAAACAGACATATTAAACCAAAGTAATTGCTGAAATTACAAAGCAATATGGAACACCAGATATCGATTTCCTTGTATTCCAATTGAATCACCACGTACCGATGTATGTCGCATGAAACCAGACCTTGAGGCAGCGGCAATGGATACATTCCCGCTGAACTGGGGGGGGGGGGGGGGATTTAATCTCTATGTTCTCCCCTTTTCTACCTCATCAGTCAGGTACTATGGCCTCATCAGTCGGGTACTACGCAAAATACAGATGGACTCTGCTTCAGATATTTTGATAGTACCTGACTAACCTACACAGCCATGGTTCCCAGTGGTCCTCGACATGGAAATTAAAACCCCAATGACTTTTCCCAGTAGCCCAGACTTATTAACTCACCCAGTATCAGGCATAAGCCACCCATGCCACGATAAATTAAACTACTAGGCTGCAGATTTGAAAAGACCACTGCTGGGCCTGGGTTGCAGAATTGGAAAGATCATTGCTGGGCCTGGATTTGTCAGACAGCACTATCGACACAATGACAGCATCCCATCGTATATCCACAAGGGAACTATACTTGGCGAACATCAAGAAGTTGGAAGATACTATTCAAATACAGGAACTACCTATTTAACTACAACAAAACCTGTACTGGAGTTCCTTGCAGGTCTTCACCACAATGAAGGACTCAGCTACAGTGCCATTAATACAGCCAGAAGAGCTCTGTCAGCCTACTTAACTCAGGCATCAGGACAACAGGCCATAGGGTACCACCCGCAGGTGATCAAACTCAGGAGAGGCATATTCAACTCTAATCCCCCAGACCTAGGTACACCCAAATCTGGGATGTCAGTGTTCTCCTGACGTACCTTAGGGGATGGTCACCAGCCAGGTCCCTCACCCTGGAACAGCCTACCCTGAAGACGGTCATGCTGATGGCACTTGTCTCAGCACAAAGAGTCCAGTTTCTCCATCTACTACGATTGGACAATATGGTTATAACACCAGACCATGTCACATTTACCATTCAAGGGCTGGTCAAACAGAGCAGACCAGGAACATCAGGTCCAGTCATGGAATTCTGGGCATACCCACCTGAACCATGGTTATGTGTCTTATGTTGCTGGAGTAAATACTAACGTGTATAAATCTTACTCCACCAGAGCAGCATCCACATCGGTGGCTAAGAGGATGGACGTGCCTATTGACCACATCCTGGCTACAGCGGTATGTCACGTATGCGTGCTGGACGGGTTCTTCACGTTAGCCCTCATCGTAACTCCTCATAAAATACAGATCAAACTTCGAACTGGTAAGTTCTCGTTTAATCTTACTATTAACATAAACATCCACCACAGCGGTTCCACAAATTCCTCACTGTGATGGAAGGTAATAAAGTCCAATCTTCTCCCTCTTTATTTTCCCATGGTCGGGGCTTTCGAACCATCCGCAGTCGGGGCCATCAAAGCTCCCGCAGCCGGTGATCCAAAGCCCTCGCGTCAGGATGACCGAAACTCCCGTGTCGGGATGGTTGAAACTCTCCACTGCTTGGAGCTCCTGAATCGGTCACTGCGGGCTCCACGACGTTAAAGTCCACAGGCCCGCGGTTGGAGATCTCCACAGTCGATCTTCGGCAAAGGGATCGCAAGCTCCACAATGGTAAGTCTGCGCTGCGCCCGCGGTTGAAGCTCCGGGTCGGTCTCCAGGAATTGCTGCGCCACTCCACGATGGTAGGCCGCAGTAGGGACGGAGATACGATACAGAAAAAAATCGCATCTCCGTCGAGGTTTCTCCCAGCCCTCACATCCCCCACATAAAACGAACCAAGGAACACTAAAACATACTCTTTAACACATACTTAAAATAATAAAAACAGAAGAAGGGACAGACAGACTGTTGGCGAGGCAGCCACTTGCTGGCACCACCCGGTGTACATCCTTCTCCCTTTAAATCGCTGGGGAGCTGCAGATAATCCCTTGGATGAAGGAGGGTTGGATGGGACAAGACGGGAAAAGGAACATTATTTATTGGAAGTGGAGGGTTGATTGGGGGTGGGGGTATGCTGCAGTGCAAGGTGAATAACATGCAGTTTTTGTATGTGTGCCAACCAACATGACCAGTTAAGGAATTGGATCCAGTACCACACCCTTCTACAACTGGCTATGTTTAAAACTAAGGTTCTTCACACTTGGATCATTATTTTCACACCACATTTTCACAACACGGGGAATTTGAGATTCCTCTTGGGCTTTGTGTCTGGAAGTCAATATAGTTTTCACATAATACCTGACATAATTACTCTGCTTTTCCGCTCTATTCCTCTATTCATCAAACCGATGATCCAAAATTCTTCTTAATATTTACCTCAACTAGAATGGCAAATTTCAAAGGATGTTTTCATTCAATTTGTGTCCTCTGTTTCTGCATTCACTTTAAAACTATACAACTTAGTTCATATTTGCCTTGCCTCACTCTTCCTAAAGAGTATTTTTCCATTTAAGCTTCATATGAGAACTGCAAAGGCAACTTAATAAATCTATCTAGATCTTCTAGTTCACTATAATTATGAATTTCTTATCATCCACAAATTTTGAAATGACACATATTCATATGATCTTGATCTGGGAGCAGGCTAATTCTGTGGTCAATTAAGGGTTAACAGCATTATTTGGAAATGTTCCTGATGGAGGTTAAGACAGGAAGCAATTGATTAGAACATACTGAGGAGGTGAAGCCACGTATATTGGTGCCGACAATCGGAGATAGCTCATTGTTATACTCTCTCCACTATCCAAGCAGAACAAGACATTTCAAAATGTAACAATAGTGGAGAATAATAAGTCTGGGACTGATGCTAACGCATAGAGCAGGGGTGGGTGCAATGAGAATGAGAGAGAGACCAAGGTTGCGGATCAAATGATCTCTTTGTGATGCAGAGATAGAAACATAGAAACATAGAAAATAGGTGCAGGAGTAGGCCATTCGGCCCTTCGAGCCTGTACCGCCATTCAATATGATCATAGCTGATCATCCAACTCAGTATCCTGTACCTGCCTTTTCTCCATATCCCCTGATCCCTTTTGCCACAAGGGCCACATCTAACTCCCTCTTAAATATAGCCAATGAACTGGCCTCAACTACCTTCTGTGGCAGAGAATAGTAAGATTAACTACCAGTTTGAAGTTTGATCGTTATTTTATGAGGAGTAACGTTGAGGGAATACGTGAAGAAGAACCCCGCTAGGACGCATGCCTGTCATTCTTCAAAGCAGCTGTGTGAAATCACAGATAACTGTATTGACTAAACATAGTAAGATTAGAGAAGAGTTACCAGTTGAGTATATGATCAAGGGTGGAAGCGGAGGGCACGTATTCCCTCAACGTTACTCCTCATAAAATAACGATCAAACTTCAAACTGGTAAGTTCTCGTTTAATCTTACTATTTTACTTCGGAGTCACGTGAGTGACTACGTGAAGATTTTAAAGCTCTGTGATTTCATGCCGTGGAAACGAGTCCATGCATCACATCTGCCTTGATTATGGGGAGAATAGTGTTAACATCATTAGACATCAATACGATATTGTAAAACAACGATAAATTTATTAACACCAAATTATAGCCCCTATTTATGGGGTAAAATCATATTACAGAACTTAAAATTGTTTCTGCAAATGTTCCAGGTTCAATTACTGGTTTGTTATAAAATCGTTGGAAAGTTTTCTCCGTTGACCATCCTGCTGCCTTGAGGATTTGGTCCATAGGAACATCCAACTTCATAGCTGCCGATGTAGCTGCAGCCCTGGTGGAGTGAGATTTAAAAATGTTAGTGTCTACTCCAGCCTTTATTAGGACCTGTTTTAGCCTTCTCGAGATGGTCTGGACTGTCACTTTTTGTGTGGCTGTTTGTAGCTGATTAAAAGTGCCATTTATTTGCCTCTGATGATCTTAGTATACTCCATATATAATAGTAAGTGTGTTACAATACAGAGACAATCATCTGTCGGGTAGGCCCTGAATTCTATTTTTAGGCCTGCTGACCCCTGTCTGTTCTGTTTGACTAATTCATTGATGTGAAAAGTTAAATTTCCAGATGAAATAGTCATGTTGTCCAGCCTTAGTTTCTGTAGCGACTGGACCCTTTGTGCCGTGACCAAGGCCATCAGCATGACTGTTTTCATAGTCAGTTTCTGTAGGGACAGAGCTGTAGGTGGAGACCAGTTTCTTAACATGGTCAGTACAATGCTCACATCCCATATTTGGGAGTACCTGGTTCTTGGGGGATTAACATTAAAAATGCCCCTCATGAGTTTGTTTACCAGGGGATGTGTCCCAACAGAATGCCGCTCTGTTCCTTGTCACAGGTATGTTGACAGAGCACTTCTGGCGCAGTTGATGGCACTATAACTGAGCCCCTCATCGTAATGGAGACTTGCCAGGAATTCCAGAACAGACGGGATGTTCATAGATCTGTGGATGATGTTATTGTTGTGACAGTACTTTCCCCATTTCTTGATGTACATCATGTACTGTTTTTTGGTGGACTGTCTGTGGGCCGCTGAAATAATATCCACTGTTCGGTCCGTCAGTCCCAGGTGTAGTAGAGGTGCTTTCAAACTCTACAAATTAATAGGTTTGTATAATTATGACATGGGTGACTTTCCCTTGTTACGGGATGAACCAGTAAATTAGGTCTATGATGGATGGTGATGCATGGTTCTAATACCATGTCAAGTATCACCAGGAACCATGGTTGAGTAGGCCAATCGGGTACTATCAAAATACCAGATGCAGAGTCTTGCTGTATTTTCCTTAATACCCGACTGATGAGGCAGAAAGGAGGGAATGCATAAATAAACAATTTCCCCCAATGCAGCGAAAATGCATCTGTTGCCACTGCCCCAGGGTCTGGTTCCCATGAAACATAATTCGATAACTGGTGATTGAGCCTGGATGCGAATAGATTGATATCTGGTGTTCCATACCATGCTGTAATTTCAGCAAATACATTTTTATCCAACATCCATTCAGTGTTTTCATTGAATTTGCGTGACCTGGTGTCTGCCACTAAATTTAGTTTACCTGGTAAGTAGGTAGCTGATATCCAAATATCTCTCTGGATACACCATTGCCAAATTGTGTTGGCCAGATTGTCACATGATGTCGATTTGTTTCCACCCATATGGTTGATATATGCTACCATGGTGGTGTTGTCAATTTGTAGTCTAACATGCTGGTGATATAACCCAGAACAATATGACTTAAGGCCATGGAATGCACTTAACATCTCCAGGTAGTTTATGCCCAGTGTTTGTAATAATGATGCCTCCTGTGCATTCCATCTCCCCCCACAGCTGGAGATGGATTTGGTAGCACCCCAACCAAGTGCACTAGCATCAGTTTGTAGTACCATAGACAGGTTGCTGATAATGATTGGATTGGAACAATGCCTAATGTTATCTTCCCACCATTTTAGTTCCATTATGGCTTCTGTTGGTAACTTCATTGGTCTGTCAAAATGACCACCATTAATTTTGAGTGCTCGTATTTTCGCCATCTGTAAATTTCGATAATGTAAAGGTCCGAATTGTGTGGCTGGAAACGCAGCCACTATTTTGCCAATTATTCTTGCTACCAGTCTGATGGATGGTTTAGTGATGTCAATGGTTTTGCTGCAAGCCTCTATTAAGACTGTAACCTTTTCTTTCGGCAAAGTCACTGACATGTGAACTGAGTTAATGGTGAACCCCAGATAATCCATTGTGGTTGAAGGCGTTAATTTAGATTTAACTGGATGGATGATAAACCCCAGTGTTTCAAATAATTGTTTTGTGGCTGTTACCGCTTGTTTAGCCAATTCCAAAGTTTTGCCCACAATAAGTATGTCATCTAGATATGCCATTACCATGTGTTTTTGTTTCCGCAGAAACGCTAGGGCTGGTTTCAAAATTTTAGTGAACAGCCTGGGGGCTGATGTTAGCCCATTAGGTAGTGCCCTGTACTGTCAGAGCTGACCCATCCAGTTGAATTTTAAATAACATCTGTGGTCACCTCTTATGGGTACTGTATAGTAAGCATCTTTTAAATCGATGCTTGCCATGTAGTAACCTTTGGAAATCAATTGCTTAGCAGTAACAAAGGTTTCCATCTTGAAATGAATATATTGTATGAAAGTATTCAAATTAGTCAAATCGATGATGATGCGGCAACCACCATCTTTCTTGTTTTTGATAAAGATATTGGACACGAATTCCTGTGATTCGTGTTGGGTTTTCTCAATTACTCCTTTTTTATAAAGCCGCTGTAGTTCAGCATGTGCTTTTGATTTTTCTTTGCCTGTAAGCACGAACATTCGGTTCGGTACATGCTGAACTGGAGGGTTATGATTTTGTATAAATTCTATGGTATAACCCTGGATACTGCTTAAAATATAAGTGTCGGTAGTTAATTTATTCCATGCATCCAGATAGAAGTGTAATCTCCCACCAACCTCCATGCACCCTTCAATTCGTAAGGAACCAGACCCACCTACCTCCATGGTTACCAGTGGTAGGTTTGTTACTTTTTCGGCATCCTCCGTGGACGTTGAGGCGCCAGTGTCTGGGTCTGTAGTTGGGTTGGTGTTGAGGGTTTGCGCATTTTCCAGGAAGGCCGGTCTGGGCCATGGCCTAAAAAAGACGGATGTTGAGTGTTCCTGGCCTTCGAGCTTTCACCAGTTTGTCCTAGCCGACTGGTGGGTGCGTAGGGGTGCTGTTTCTGGCCGAAGTGGTTTTTGGACGCTGCTTTAATGAGCCCCAGGGTTTTAGCCTTTTCGTCAAGTTCTTTTACCTGTTTGGATAAGTCCCCTCCAAATAGTAGTATTGGTGGTTTGGAGGTTCCAGGTTTGCAGAGGCCTGCAAATTTGGGGTCTAAAGCCGGTTGGATGGCACTCTTCCTAATACTATTTAACTTGTATTGGGAGTTGCAAAATAAAGCCAGTGCATCTTGGTGATCTTGTGTCATGTCTTGTTCGTTCAATGTGTGGGCAAACGCCGTAATTCCTGCTGTTAGGACTTTCAGAACGTTTTGTATTTTCAAGTCCCTGGCTCTGATTGATGCCCCGACATGTTTCCAAATACACTGGTTGACACTGGGAACAATTAGTGATTTGCAGTTACCTGGTGGTAAGTGTCTTGCTGTGGTGTCCAATAATGCCTGTCCTTGTAGCTGGTTGAATGACATGTAGTCAATACTTGCAGCTATTTTGGGCTCCAGGTTTTGGCCAGTTTGGCCGGGTTGAATAAACTGGGGCACCATATCCAATAGGTTTTCTTGCACCCCATGCACACTAGGGGTATGTTCTGCACACCCCTCTTCAGGGTCAGCCCAGAATTGACCCCCCGTACTCCCCTCTGATGAGGGAGAAACACTGTGCAGCCCCACAAGAGGTACTGCTGTAGGACTTACTAGCTGCCCACTGTGACTAGGCTCCCTCTCCCGGAGCCTGCCACTTTGGAGTATTTGCTCCAACAGCCGCTCCAACTGGCTCCTATGCTCTCGGGCACAGGCCACTGGCGGCTGCTCCTGTTCCTCCAGCCGCTCCAACCGGCTCCAATGCTCTCGGGCACTGGCCGCTCGCGGCTGCTCCTGTTCCCCCAGCCGCTCCAACCGGCTCCAATGCTCACGGGCACTGGCCACTCGCCGCTGCTCCTGAAGCCGCTCCAACCGGCCCCAATGCTCACGGGCACTGGCTGCTCGCGGCTGTTCAAAGTCGGACTGATCGGAGTCAACTGTCTGTTTTTTGCTTCGCTTTACCGCCCGGCTGTGGTGTTGATTTGACCGGTGCGGGAGCGAAGTCGGGCACAGCTGTTCCCATTACGGGAGATTGGTGTGCCGTTGGCTGCTGCTGGCTGCCCGCAACTACGCGGTTCTCCCCCGCCAGCTTTTTCGCAGTCTTCTTGTTTCTCGTGGATCTGTCCACGCCTCCACCTGTAAAGTAAGTGTAAAGAACGCAGAGTCTCCTTACCTGCTGTTCCCGGCTTTTAAATTCTGCCGCTAAGGGGAACGTCGTTCCCCCTGCTGTGAATCGTTGCAATGCGTGTAGCGATATGACACGCATGCGTCCTAGCGGGGTTCTTCTTCACATAGTCACTCACGTGACTCCGAAGTAAAATTCCAGAGATTCACCACTCTCTGTGTGAAAAATGTTTTTCTCATCTCGGTCCTAAAAGATTTCCCCCTCATCCTTAAACTGTGGCCCCTTGTTCTGGACTTCCCCAACATCGGGAACAATCTTCCTGCATCTAGCCTGTCCAACCCCTTAAGAATTTTGTAAGTTTCTATAAGATCCCCCCTCAATCTTCTAAATTCTAGCGAGTACAAGCCGAGTCTATCCAGTCTTTCTTCATACAAAAGTCCTGACATCCCAGGAATCAGTCTGGTGAACCTTCTCTATGGCAAGAATCTTTCCTCAGATTAGGAGACCAAAACTGTACGCAATACTCCAGGTGTAGTCTCACCAAGACCCTGTACAACTACAGTAGAACCTCCCTGCTCCTATACTCAACTCTATTGTAACTCCAGAGATGGCCTGCATTAATAATGAGCTCATAATCTAGGCTGAGACTTCAGTGCGGTAGTGGGGGAGTGTTCCCATTATATCAATGATGGATGAGATGTTAAACTGGAGCCCTTTCTCCCCTCTTCAATGAATGTTAAAAATCACATGAGGAAGTGCAAGGGAGTGAGTGATATTTATGCCTAGACCACAGAGTTTCAAACTCATTGCTAGTCATAATTTCATTACTTGTCGATCCTTTCAATGCACATATATTAAATTGGAGACTAAATTTTGAACATAGAACATAGAACAGTACAGAAGAAGCTGGAGTAACTCAGTGGGACAAGCAGCATTTCTGGAGAAAAGGAAAAGGTGATGTTTCTGGAACCGATAAGTCACCTATTCCTTTTCTCCAGAGATACTGTCTGACCCACTAAGTTACTCGAGCTTTTTGTGTCTATCTTCGGTTTAAACTGGCATCTGCAGTTCCTTCATACACATCTATTTATTATACTAAAAGTCTCATCCTGACCACTTCCTGTCTATGTTGTAAATAAATTTTATAAAAAAACACCACCATATATCGCTATGATTTTTTTGCAATCTTACTCACCGTCCCCCTGCTCCAGCACCCCAAGGATTTTTCTGATCGGTGAAATAATTAAAAAACTCATGAATGTTTAAAAAATTGTGAGATCAGCTGATTGGTCCTCTCGCCTGTCAATCACCATGATGAAGATAACGGGGGGGGGGGGGGGGGGCAGGATTATAAAGCCCCGAATTCTGGACGTGAGTCAGTCACTCGGGAAGATCGTGAGTGAGAGTCCACAACTGTGATTCTAGGCTATGAGTCAACTGAACTGTGAGTCTACAATGTGCTTGCAATAAATGATGATTTGTTAGCCCTTAATGTGCTTGCAATAAATGATTTGTTAGCCCACAATGTGCTTGCAATAAATGATGATTTGTTAGCCCTTAATGTGCTTGCAATAAATGATTTGTTACCCCGCAATGTGCTTGACTTGACTTGAAAAGGAATGGATTAGATTGGATTGTTGGCCCTGCACTCATAGTGCTTGACTTGACTTGAAAAGGAATGGAATGAATTGGATTGTTGGCCCTGCACCCACTGTGCTTGACTTGACTTGACTTGACTTGAAATGTAATGGATTGGATTGTTGGCCCAGCATTCGCTGTGCTGAACTTGAAATCATTCGCTGTACTGACCATAACATGGTCAGGTTTAATCTACAATTGGAGAGTGAGAAGGGTAGATCGGAGGTGTCAGTGTTGCAGTTGAATAAAGGGGACTATGGGGCCATGAGGGAGGAGCTGGCCTAACTTGACTGGAAAGATACACTAGCAGGGATGACAGTGGAACAAAAATGGCACGTGTTTCTAGAAATAATACAGAAGGTGCAGGATCAGGTCATTCCTCGGAGTAAGAAAGATTCCAAGGGGAGAAAGGAACGACCATGGATGACAAGGGACGTCAGGGGCAGTATAAAAATTAAAGCGAAGAAGTACAACGTAGCAAAGATGAGCGGGAAGCAAGAGGATTGGGTAATGCTTAAAGAACAACAGAAGATAACCAAAAAGACAATACGGGGAGAAAGGATGAGGTACGAAGGTAAGCTAGCCAAGAATATAAAGCAGGATAGTAAAAGCATATTTAGGTATGTGAAGAGGAAAAAAATAGTTAAGACCAAAGTTGGACCCTTGAAGACCGAAAAAGGAGAATTTATTATGGGGAACAAGAAAATGGCTGATGAGTTGAACAGGTACTTTGGATCTGTCTTCACTAAGGAGGACACAAACAATCTTCCTGATATAGTAGTGGACAGAAAATCTGGGGTGACAGAGGAACTGAAGGAAATCCACATTAGGCAGGAAATGGTGTTGGATAGCCTGATGGGACTGAAGGCTGATAAATCCCCAGGGCCTGATGCTCTGCATCCCAGGGTACTTCCTTAAGTGGCTCTAGAAATCGTGGATGCATTGGTGATAATTTTCAAATGTTCTATAGACTCAGAATCAGTTCCTGTGGATTGGAGGGTAACTAATGTTATCCCACTTTTTAAGAAAGGCGGGAGAGAGAAAATAGGGAATTATAGACCAGTTAGCCTGACATCGGAGGTGGGGAAGATGCTGGAGTCAATTATGAAAGATGAGATAGCCGAACATTTGGATAGCAGTAACAGGATCGGTCCGAGTCAGCATGGATTTACGAAGGGGAAATCATGCTTGACAAATGTTCTCCAAAATTTTGAAGATGTAACTTGGAAAATAGACAAGGGAGAGCCAGTCGATGTAGTGTACCTGTACTTTCAGAAAGCATTTGATAAGGTCCCACATATGAGATTAGTGGGCATAATTAGGGCACATGGTATTGGGGGTAGAGTACTGACATGGATAGAGAAGTGGTTGGCAGACAAGAAGCAAAGAGTAGGGATTAATGGGTCTCTTTCAGAATGGCAGGCAGTGACTAGTGGGGTACCGCAAGGCCCGGTGCTGGGACCGCAGTTATTTACAATATACATCAATGATTTGGATGAAGGGATTCAAAGTAACATCAGCAAATTTGCAGATGACACAAAGCTGGGTGGCAGTGTGAACTGTGAGGAGGATGCTATGAGAATACAGAGTGACTTGGACAGGCTGGGGGAGTAGGCAGATGCATGGCAGATGAAGTTTAATGCGGATAAATGTGAGGTTATCCACTTTGGTAGCAAAAACAGGAAGGCAGATTACTATCTAAATGGCGTCAAGTTGGGAAAAGGGGAAGTACAACGGGATCTGGGGGTCCTTGTACATCCGTCTATGAAAGTAAGCATGCAGGTACAGCAGGCAGTGAAGAAAGCGAATGGCATGTTGGCCTTTATAACAAGAGGAATCGAATATAGGAGCAAATAGGTCCTTCTGCAGTTGTACAGAGCCCTAATGAGACCACACCTGGAATATTGTGTGCAGTTTTGGTCCCCTAATTTGTGGAAGGACATTCTTGCTATTGAGGGAGTGCAGCATAGGTTTACAAGGTTAATTCCCGGGATGGCAGGACTGTCATATGCTGAGAGATTGGAGCAGCTGGGCTTGTACACTCTGGAGTTTAGAAGGATGAGAGGGCATCTCATTGAAACATATAAGATTGTTAAGGGCTTGGGCATGAAACATGTTCCCGATTGTTGGCCCTGCACTCACTGTGCTTGATTTGACTTGAAATGGAATGGAATGGATTGGATTGTTGGCCCTGCACACACTGTGTTTGACTTGACTTGAAATGGGATGCATTGGATTGTTGGCCCTGCACTCACTGTGCTTGACTTGACTCGGGAGGGAATGGAATGGATTGGATTGTTGGCCCTGCACTCACTGTGCTTAACTTGAAATGGAATGGATTGAATTGTTCGCCCTGCACTGTGCTTGGTCCAAAGATCCCGCTCACTCCGGAAGTCCCGCTTACTCCGGTAATCGCATTCACTCCTGAAGTCCCGCTCAGTGTGTAATTTGCTCGTTTCTCAGCTTCCCCCCAGTAAAACACACTGAATCAAGCACTTGAAACAACTAAAATGTATTTTAACAAAAGCGCATTACAGTTCAACTACTCTACCTATCCCACCGCGAGTTCGATCCTCGTGTCTGCTTGTTCAAGCTCGCTAGGCCTCGCTTAGACAGAGACACTCCAGAAGTTCACTCAGTCCCAAGCCCTCCAAGAAGAATTATGCTGAACCTCGTGGTAGCGGTCCCGGGACCTCGAGGGGCCGAACCACATGGGGGTTTTCTCTTTATAACCCAATTACAGATATCGATTAACCCCATACATAACAGACATTTCCCTAACCCAATAATACAACAGCTCATACATTGTGTAAGAAAGAAAGCTCTCGAAGGAAACTAATAAGAACAAACATTGAAACATGTGCCCTGATTTTCAAACAATTTCTCTAAGGCTCAACAGTTTGACCAATCATCAATTAACAGGATGACCGTCTTGCAACATTATGTATACTGTTTACAATGCTTTTGCAGCGACCCAATAGAAATTATGTATTTAAGGTTAGTTTGCAAAACAATGTTATCAATTTAAGAGAAACATGGAGAACACCTGGACCTCTTAACATCCTGCATATCAGTCTGAGCCTAGACTGGCTGACGCCAATCAAAGCCTGTAATGTTCAGCTGACAAGGGTTAAGCAATTCTGACAAGTGCAGGGATCCCCCATTTTATGGTGTCATAAATTTAGCCAATATTAACAAGTGGCGAGGCTGCGCTCAGCCGCGCTCAGCCACGTGAGTATATTCAAGAGAGTTTTACTGTCATATGTATGTTGTGTGTGTGTGTGAGTCGGTGTGTGTGAGATGGAGGGTGGCTTTTAGTGTGTGTGTGAGCTGGAGGGTGTATGTGTGATGGAGGATGGGTGTGTGTCATGGAGGGTGTGTGTGTGTGAGCCCACCAGCCGTGAGTCAACTGCCAGACCACCAGCTATGAGTCAACTGCCAGACCACCAGCTATGAGTCAAGTGCCAGGCCACATGAGTGAGTGAGCCAACTGCCAGCCCACCTTTGGCCAACCTGAAACCACTCATTTCGGCCCACGTGGCCCCTATTAGCCCAGAAACCAGTCCCTTTTGGCCAACATTCCCGTATTAGCCCAGAAGGAGCATTTTGGTCCAAAAGGCCCGGGCCAGGCCAGGAAAAGTCCCGAAATAGTGCCTTTCAGTGAGATTTCATTCTTTTTTTTATAAAGTCCCTTCGGCCTGTATTAGCCCAGTTTGAGTCCCTCCAGCCCATCAGTAAGTATTCCCCCTGTTTACAAATACATGTTTACAAATATGCAGGACTAGATGTTAGAAGTCCAAAGTGCGAAACATCAATTTACTCCCCATGGTGATGGGAGCCTTCTGCACTCACTTATGCTCCTCCGATGTTGAGAAAGGCTAGGCAGACACGTCATTGGGGTTATCAAGTGGGCACCTACTTTCATCAACGTTTCGCAGATTGAACCCACGACATCTCCAGTAGGCTCAGCGGTGTATTCTGGCGTCCCAGAACCACCCCCCTCTGCATCTGTCTAGTCGGTTATTTGGGAGACCACATGGGGTCTTTCCTCTTCAGCCAGAGCCACTGGCTACTCCGCTCTGCCACCCGTGGCGTAGGGCTTGTCCGCTGATCCCCAGGTCCTTCATCAGTCTTAAGGTAGATGTTGCCACGAATCCTCGACATCCAACTTCTACTGGGCAGATCTTAGCTCTCCAGCCCCGCTGTTCTGCCTCCGCTGCAAGCTCTGTATATCACAGTTTCTTTCTTTCAAAGGCTTCCTGCACAGCATCCTCCCAAGGGACTGTGAGCTCCACAAAATACACCATGCGCTGAGAGTTCGTCCAGAGCACAAGATCAGGCCTCAAGTTAGGGATGGCTATCTCTAATGGAACTCTAAGCCATTGGTCCGCATCCACCAGCATCTGCCAATCCCGGGCTGCCTCCAGCTATCACCTCACCCCAGTATTTTTCTCCCTCCCTTCATTGACTCCCTGTGAGATCCACGGCAGAATAGACTTTCCTCCTTCATTGCTGTGATCTATAGAAAAAGATGAAAAATGTCTAAAATTCATTCTCCACCCTCTCCTCTCTCGCTCTCACAGAGTCTCTCACCTGCCAGGCCTGAGTGACTGAGCTGCCTGCCCAATAATCCATTCGGCCCACAATGTCCATACTAGCTCTCTGGAAACCAGTCCCTTCGGCCCACAACACACCCAGACCAGCGTTCTAGAAAGCCCCCCCCCCCCCCCCCCCCCCCCCCCACCCCCCTCCACTGGCCACCAATATTGGAATTGGCGGAGAGGTGGAATATTGCGTTGGGGGACCAGCCCTCCCTTGTGAACATGGGACTCAACGGGTCCCACTTAGTCTAGTAGAACAGTACAGCACAGGAATAGGTTCATCGGCCCACAATGTCTGTGCTGCACAAGATGTCAAGACAGACTGTCCTGGCATATTAGCATTCTCCACACTGATCCCGCTATACTCTATGTCCTTCTCCATGGTGAAAACAGATGCAAAATACTAGTTTAGTACCTAGCCAACATCCCCATACTCCAAGCACAAATTCTTTCCTTCATCCTTGAGTGGTCCTACATTCTCCCTGGTTATCCTCTTGTTCTTAATGTAGGCATAAAAAGCTTTGGGGTTTTCTTTAATCCGACTTGCCAATTACATTTAGTGGTCCCTTTTGGCCCTTTTAATCGCCTGCTCGAGTTCTTTCATTGTTTTATATTCCTCAAAGCTGCTGTCTGATATGTGCTTCATCAACTGTGAACTACTTTAGGATGTTTTGTGGTTGCAGGAAATAAAATATAAAGATGACGATACTGTACATACCAGCAAAACAAACTCCTTTGACTGCTCTGCCAATGGCCAAGTGAACCAAGTGCATGCTTGAGGCTTGGTAGTACGAAAACAATACTCATTGTATAAATTATCAGAATCAGAATAAGAATCAGAATCACACTTTATTCACCAAGTGTGTTTTGCAACATACGAGGAATTTCATTGGCCAGGTCAGTCATACAATTAAAAGCAACAGGTCACTCAAAAACACATTATAACATGAACATCCACCACAGTGACTCCTACACATTCCTCACTGTGATGGAAGGCAAAATAAAGTTCAAGTCCTTCCTATTGTTCTTCCATTGGTCGGGGACCTCGAGCACTCCGCTGACGGGATGATCTTGACGGCTGTAGCCGGCGGCATTCGGGCCCTCCGCGCCGAGGCGGTCAGCTCCTGCATCGGGGGGGGTGTCAGCTCCCCCGCGGCGGGCGATTGAATCTCGCATCGGGGCTGGTCGAGCCTTCTGCGACTTTGGAGCTCCTGACTCGGCCTCACCCGAGACTGCGAGCCCTTGATGGTAAGTCCACGGTGGTCGCGGTCGGAGTGATCCCAGGCAAGGGATCCGCTCCGAAGTTAAGTCCGCGCCCCGCGGTGGGGCTCACGCTAGTCCGAGGAGGCTTCCGGCTCCATTGATGTTAGGCCGCAGAGCCCGGAGAATTTGATCCGAAAATTGATCACATCTGCTTTGGGTTTTTGTTTGTAAAGCATTTCCCCAGTTCTGCATTGTTCATTAACACGTTGCTTTAATCTGGCTGGAACAGTGGTGCAGATACCTGATAGTGCAGAAGGTCTGGAGGACATTTGAAGTTAGCGTCATAGAATGATGCCGTGTGGAAACAGGCCTTCAACCTAACTTGCCCACACCGGCCAACATGTCCCAGCTACACTAGTGTGTAGGAAGGAACTGCAGATGCTGGTTTAAACCAAAGATAGACACAAAAAACTGGAGCAGCTCAGTGGGACAGTCAGCATCTCTGGAGAGAAGGAATGGGTGACGTTTCGGGTCAAGACCCAAGCAGGTCTCTTGGGTCTCGACCCGAAAGCTTCTTGGGTCTCGACTAGAAACATCACCCATTCCTTCTCTCCAGAGATGCTGCCTGTCCTGCTGAGTTACCCCAACTTTTTGTGTCCAGCTATACTAGTCCCACCTGCCTGCATTTGGTCCATATCATTCCAAACCTGTCCCATCCACGTGCCTGTCTAACTGTTTCTTAAATGGTGGGATAGTCCCTGCCTCAACTACCTCCTCTGGCAACTTGTTCCATACACCCACCACCCTTTGTGCGGAAAAGTTGCCCCTCAGATTCATATTAAATCTTTTCCCCTTTACCTTAAACTTGTGTCCTATGATTCACTAAAAGTTAGTGAATTTTCATGAAGATCCTGCTTGTTACCTAAAGGCACTATTATGAAAATAAGTTACATCATGTATAAGGGAAAAGTCTAAATTAAAACTATCTAAATGGGGACACATTTAATAATAGCGTAAAATGTGCCTTTTATACTTCACATAAATGTTATCATGTACGTATTTCAGTTGAAAATAATGAAGAATATTCTAAAGGGATTTTATTTCAATGTAGGAGATTTAATGACAAGAAAATAATTAATTTAATGCTAGATTGATGTTTTCTTGCAATCAGTGTCAGGCGCAGTTTTAGAATTACAATTGCTCTTGGCATTAAATAGTTATGTTGCTTGTCAAGCTCGGAGATGGATGAAGTGTCAAGTGCTGCTACGTACTGAGAATGGAAATTGAGCTTCTTTGTCGGCATCACAGGCATCTTGAAAGAATAATTTTGCTCGCTGGTGATATAAGAAGGGCAGTCATAGTTTGGTTCTCTTCACTTAGGTTAGTTTAAAGATGCAGCGTGGAAACAGGTCCTTCGGCCCACCGAGTCCGCACCGACCAGCGATCCATGCACGTCAACTTTATCCTACACACACCAAGGACAATTTACGTTTATACATTTATACCAAGCCGGTTAACCTACAAACCTGTACGTCTTTGGATTGTGGGAGGAAACCGAAGATCTCGGAGAAAACCCACGCAGGTCACGGGGAGAACGTACAAACTCCGCGCAGGCAGCACCTGTAGTAGGGATCGAATCCGGGGCTCTGACACTGTCAGGCTGTAGTGGCAACTCTACCACTGCACCACCATTCTCTTGATGTTCATTTGTTTAAAAATCAAAATGTAACCGCTCATGTACCTTAGAGAAACCATATCAGACTAAATTAATCCTGATCAATATTTTAAGAGGACAGACTAAGAGTTTGGAATTCTGTGGATATTGTCAAACTGGATATGCCATTGAGGAGGACATTCCAAACATTAAGACTTGGACAGTTAAAAGTTTTGATGCAGAGACTCCACTCAAAACGTCAACCATCTTTTTGCCTCCACAGTAGCTAGTTGATTCACTGAGTTCCTCTAGCAGTTTGTTTTTTGCTCCAGATTCCAGCATCTGAAGTGTCTTGTGTCTACAGTTAAAAATAGTAACACAACGGACTCTGGCTGTAATACAAAAAAAGTTATTTCAGGGATGATAATGCAGACAGTACTGGACAGTGCAATGAAAATTATACTGAAGGCTGACATGAACGAGCTTAGAAACTGTGGGTGCAGCGATGGATCGGCAGGATTTGGTGTGGGTCAACATGAAACCAATAGAGGTTTGATGAGCTGAAGGAGCTTGAAAGGTGGGAGAAAATTGGAATTAATAGGGGATGCACAGTGGTGCAGCGGTAGAGTTGCTGGGACGAAGGGCACATTTCCATGCTGTATCTCTAACCTACACTGAACTAAACTAAACTAAAAATGCACCAGAATATTTAAAAAACCCCAAAGAATGTAATTTTTGACCTTGATTTAGGCTGTCAGCCCATAGTACAACTGGAAAGGTTCAAATATGATGCAGCAGACCCAAGTACTGAAGAAATTCAAAGCATCACCCCGTTTGATGTCAAGTGAAAATGGTTTCACACCTTATTAGTTAAAGCTCGCTCTGCTCCTGCCACACATCTATTACAACAAGACAAGGGTTTGAAATAATGCATTTATTTCTCACAAATCAAAAACAGATCCTCATCTCTTAGATGAATGTGCACTGCGCTGCCTTGAAGCTATCATACTAACGCTCACATACATGGGCTTCTAAAAGACGGATGGAGACACCTTTGCTGCTAAACAGCGACCTTGCTTATTATATCAACACACTTCAGAATAAAATCTTTCCTCAGCTGATAGGTACCTGTTTATTGACTTTCCTCGTGGTTGTAATACAAAATCTGAGATTGTCGCATCCTGTCACTGATCATGCAGAAGGAAGAGAAAAGCAAAGAGGTGGAAACTGAAAATACATTCATGGAAAGTAGACACTGGAGTAACTCAGCGGGACAGGCAGCATCTCTGTAGAGGAGGAATGGGTGACGTTTCCAGTCGAGACTGAAGAAACGTCTAACGTAGGGTCTCGACCCAAAACTTCACCCATTCCATTGATCCAGCGATGCTGCCTGTCCTGCTGAGTTACTCCAGCATTTTGTGTCTATCTTCGAGTAAACCAGCATCTGCAGTTCCTTCCTGCACAAACATTCACGCAGCTGATTCTTTAAAGGTGAATGGTTGAATTTTGAACAGTTTTCCTTTTCCTGTTTATTGGAAGTGATGATTAGTTTGCACATGAAATTAATATTTATATTGTACACCTAATTTCTTTTTTTTTAACCAAGCTTCTTCACTTTATTCCATAATATTATAAAGCATAATTTAAGAAACAAATATCTGTTGATAGATCCTATTCAGAAGGTGGTAGGCCATGTGAGAATATGGTACCAACAGCCAATGGCAATTTATAGAAGATAGACACAAAATGCTGGAGTAACTCAGCGGGACATGCAGCATCTCTGGAGAGAAGAAATGGTTGACGTTTCAGATCGAGACCTTATGGTTCTATATCTCTAGTTTCCCTCTCCCCTGACTCTCAGTCGGGTCTTGGCCCGAAACGTCACCCATTCCTTCTCTCCAGAGATGCTGCCTGTTCCGCTGAGTTACTCCAGCATTTTATATCTATCTTTGGTTTAAACCAGTATCTGCAGTTCCTTCCTGCAAATTTATAGAATCAGGTTTGCAAAGGGGAGAGAAATGGAAATATTAGCGATAACAGCAAGCATGGTTGTTGGGAGTGGGGAACAGAGGGACACATGAGGCTCTGGTGGATCACCACTCACACTAAAACACATGGTACAAGGGGGCTGCCGTTCAATACTCAAGCCCTTTGGAAACTTTAATAACCCGAGTATTGATTAGTGAGAATCAAGATTCAGGCCTGCAGAATGGCATTTGAGGCTTGCACAACACGAGAGTCTGAATAAGGGTTCTAACCTGAACTGTTGTCTGTCTATGTTCTCTCGAGTTACTGCTTATCCCGCGGAGTTACTCCAGCACCGTGTCTTGTGTTGAAGGCAGCCATTTGACCTGTTGAATCTTTGTCAGCTCAAAATTGTGGTGGGTGTATGGAACGAGTGGCCAGAGGAGATAGCTGAGGCAGGTACTAACGTGTAAATTTAGAACGGGTATATGGATAGGATAGGTTTAGTGGAATAGGGACAAAATGCAGGATGGTGGGACTAGTGTAGATATTAGTCGGTGTGGGCAAGTTGGACCAAAGGGCCTATTTCCATGCTGTATGACTCTATGACATGGGATTCCCTGAAAAAGAACAAACAGGTAGAATGTGTCAAGCCAGTGATTTACTTTCAACAATTTTCTGCAAATGTTGAACTAAAAGGTTAACATATTCCATACTTTCAGATCCAAATTCATTGCTTCCACAATCCATGAGACAATAACCCTACACACTCCCTTCCACAGTGGTCACTCAAGCTACTTCCCAGAAAAATCAGGCAAGTAATAAAAATAATAAGAGGAAAAACACCTAGATATAGTTTCAGAAAAACCTCAAGGAGATTCCAGTTGTCTAAGTATACCACAGTAGGATGATGATGATAATTCAGCCCCATAATGTGTATTTCCTTGAGAAATTAGACTACAAGAGATCTGGAAACAACAGTCATTCTGTCCAAAGATGAATTATATAAAAATAATCATCCAGTATATCTCAAAGATCAACATAACAACATCAGCACAGCATTTGATGGCAATTCAAAACCCTGTTCATCAGTTAAGCGCATACATTTGTAAGCATTGTTAAATTAGTTTCTTCCTTTAAAGAGGGAAAGTGGTACTGTATATGCAAAGAAATGTAACATCATCACATGAGATAGGTATATTGCCATGTGGGTAATCCAAAATGAATTTCTAATAAACCAGTTAAACCTTCTCGAGCTCTCCCTGTGACCATTTGCTAATCTCTCCTTTCACTAACACAAGCATTTGATTTCCAAACCCAGTTTCTGTGATTTTGCTGTTGCAGCAAAATTCCAATGAAATGTTGCCATTTCTTCCAGTGCTCATTGACCAAGCCTACATTATCACAGTACACACATTCCCCAAATGATATAAGATAACGAGTTTAATGAGCCTTTGATTAATTACATTTCATTTGAAGTAAGATCTGTAAGATGTCAGGAAACATTACAACAAAGTCTTTAAGCACGTAGGTCTCACTGGACAAAATTGAGTCTTATCCATTTTACCAGATGTAATGATTTTAATTGAATCGAATTTGGAAAGTTATAATCAAAATGCTCATCGTTCATCACACACTTCAGCATAAATTGGTACTTTACCCAAAGATAAATTAATATATATCTGGTATCAAGGGATATGGGGAGAAGGCAGGATACGGGTTATTGATTGAGGACGATCAGCCATGATCACAATGAATGGCGGTGCTGGCTCGAAGGGCCAAATGGCCTCCTCCTGCACCTGTTTTCTATGTTTCTATGTTTCTAATGTTAGTTGTTTTGAAATTGCAAGGGAATGCACTGATGTGGTAACATCCCTTACGTTTTTACTTTTCCCACATGTTCTTATGAAAGACAGAAGGCATTTAGCCCATCGAGCCTGGTTTGCACTGCCATTACTTCACTTATTTGGAAGATAGACACACAATGCTGGTGTAACTCAACGGGACAGGCAGCATCTTTGGAGAGAAGGAATGGGTGGCGTTTCTGGTTGAGACCTTTCTTCTGCAGTTCCTTCCTGCACCCTTCACTTATTTCCCTGTAAATAAGCTAACTACCCTCACATGCCAACCAACACTCCTTCTTCCAATCACCAACATCTCCTACACAAAGTATAATAGTAAGATTAAACGAGAACTTACCAGTTTGAAGATTGATCTGTATTTTATGAGGAGTTACGATGAGGGGTTACGTGAAGAACCCGCTCAGTGCGCAGGCGCGGCATACTTCCAAGCAGCGGTGTGGAATCACAGATAGACACAGTTATTTTGAAGTAAACATAGTAAAGATAAGGAGACATCAATTTATTAGTTTGATCCATATAATGAGGGTGGGAGCGGAGGGCACGTAATCCCTCATCGTAACTCCTCATAAAATACAGATCAAACTTCAAACCGGTAAGTTCTCGTTTAATCTTACTATTTTACTTCGGAGTCACGTGAGTGACTACGTGAAGATTTCAAAGCTCTGTGATTTCAAACCGTGTAACAGTTTCATTTCACTCACTGCCGAAGTTCTTGAGGGAGGAAGTGTTATCGTAATGAACCAATGAGTCTATTTGTAGAAAAACACAATGGTATTTTTTAAACAATAACAACAAAGAATTAAGTTGCTCCCCTGGGCTTAAATTAAATATTTGCAGTTCGAAAATCTTTACTGCAAATAAACCAGGTTTTGCCAACGGCTTATTATAAAATTTCTGAACGGTCTTTTCCCTTCCCACCATCCTGCTGTAGCCAGGATGTGGTCTATAGGCATGTCCATTCTTTAGCCGTCGACATGGATGCTGCCCTGGTGGAATAAAATTTGTACATGTTAGGGTTTATCCCAGCAGTTTCTAGCACCTGCTTGAGCCATCTCGCAATGGTTTGGCTCGTACCCCACCATAAGGTTTTTGTGACTGACCCACAAGGCTTTTCATCTCCCTCGAATATTCTGGTTGTGTCTATGTAGGACAGTAGGTGGGTCATGGCACATAACCGTGGTTCTGGTGGGTAAGCCACGACTGGATTAGGTGTTCCTGGTCTGCTCTGTTTGACCAGTCGCTGGATAACGACAGATCTGGTCTGGAGCTGTGATCATGTTGTCCAGTCGCAGTAGGTGTAGTGACTGGACCCTCTGAGCGGATACAAGTGCCATCAACATGAGCGTCTTTATTGTAGCTTGCTCGAGGCCGGGGGATCTGGCTGGTGGCCATTCCCTGAGATATGTCAGGACCACACTGATATCCCAAATATGGGTATACCTGGGCTTAGGGCTTGATATTGTAAATGCCCTTCATCAGTTTTACCACCAGTGGATGGGATCCCATCGCCTGTTGTCCTGGCGCTGGTTTGAGATAAGCAGAAAGAGCACTCTGCGCTGTGTTGATGGCACTGTAGCTGATCCCTACATCGTGGTGTAGATGGCCAGGAACTCCAGTATGTTGGTGGCTGTAGCTGTTGTGTATGTTGTCCATGTTTCCTGGCAGTACTTCTCCCTTTTTTGATGCTGGTTAAGTACTGCCTCTTGGTGGATGTTCGAAGGCATGCCGACATGGTGGTGATGGTTTGTTTGGACAATCCCAGTTCCAGGTAAGGTCTGTTCAAACTTGCAACCCAGGCGTTTAATTTTCTCATGGCATGGGTGTTTAGCTTACCTGGTAGGTAAGTAGCTGATAGCCAAATATGTCTTTCGACATACCATTGCCAAATCATGTTGACCAATTTGTCGCATGATAATGATTTTATGCCACCCATATGGTTAATATAAGCCATCACCGTAGTATTTATCAATTTGTAACCGAACATGCAAGTGCTGCATATTAGATAATATGCTTTTTAAACCATAAAAGGCGCCCAACATCTCTAGATAGTTAATGCCCAGTGTAAGTAGTAATGATGACTCTAGTTTAGTCCATCTACCACTTGTGCTGGATATGGAGTTAGTCGCTCCCCAGCCTTGAGCACTGGCATCTGTTTGAATAACTAAAGTAGGGTTAGTGATAAAGATAGGGCTGAAACTATGCCAAATGTTTTCTGCCCACCACTGTAGCTCTGATATTGCTTCAGTGGGTAAGTTCATGACACGATCATAGTGACCTGTATGTCGTTTTATTGCCCGTACCTTTGCTCTCTGTAAATTTTTTGATAGTGCAAAGGTCCGAATTGTGTAGCCGGAAATGCTGCTACCATTTCCCCAATTACTCTTGCTACTTGTCGAATAGTTGGTCGCTCGTTGACCATTAATTTGTTGCATGATTGTGCTAATTCAACCATTTTTGCAAGGTAACAGTCATATGGACTGAGTTAATTGTGAAGCCCAGGTAGTCCATGATAGTGGATGGCTTCAACTTAGATTTATCTGGATGTAGGACGAACCCCAGAGTTTGGAGGAGCTGTTTTGTAGCTGATACTGCTGCCACAGCCAATTCCATCATTTTCCCTACTATCAGAATAACCTCCAGATATGCCATGACAATATGTTTTTGTTTTCTTAGTATTGCCATGGCTGGGTTCAATATTTTGGTGAATAATCTTGGGCTGAAGTTCGCCCATAGGGCAATGCTTTGTACCATCCAGATAAATTTTAGGTATCTGCGATGATCCTTGTATATGGGTACTAGATAGTAAGCATCTTTAAGATAAATGCTTGCCATGAAGTGTCCTTTGGAATTCAGTTGTTTGGCAGTAACATATGTCTCCATTTTGAAATGTATATACTTAACAAATTTGTTTAGTGATGTTAAGTCAATGATGATGCGACAGACACCATCTTTTTTGGTTTTAGTGAATATATTCGATACAAATTCCAAAGGTTCATGTTTGGTCTTTTCGATGACCCCCTTTGTGATAAGTCTCACCAGTTCAGCTTGTCCCTCACGTTTCTCTTTGACGGAGGGAGAAATACCCTTTGGGGCCATTGTTGAACTGGCGGCGTTTTTTCTGACATGAATTGTATTTTATATCCGGTAATGTTGTTGAGTATATACTTGTCACTCGTGACCATACCCCATGCTTCTTTAAACAAGTGTAATCTCCCCCCTGTTAATAAAGCACCCTTATTCTCTATATGCTGGTAGGGACCAGACCCACCTACCTCCATGGTTATTGGCGATTCTGTTTCTTCATTTTCCTGAAGATTTTGTTCTGACGTGCTGGCGATGTTGGGGGGAGGCGCATTTTCCAGAGGGTCCGCTGCGGGCCCTGATCTAAAAGATCTTTGGGGATAATGTGCGGACCCCAAGCGTTCACCAGTCCCATATAGCGAACGTCGACTGGTGGATGCCGTGGGGTGCTGCCGCTTGGGTATCGGAGGTCTTGGTTTTCTCGTCCCGGGGCCTGCCCTCATTAGGCTGAAGGTTTTTGATGCTTCCTGCATCTCCTTCAGTTTTTTATTGAAATCTTTCCCAAATAGCAGCGCATCCGTCTCCGCAGCTGGGGCTTTACACAAGCCAGCAAATTTGGGATTGAGGGCAGGTCTTATGTTTCCCTCCGGAGATTGTTGATCTCAAATTGTGTGGTACACATTAATGCCAGCACATCCTGCTGGCAGGTATCCATCTCCGTGGTCTCCACGGAATGAGCAAAGGCTGTGATGGCCGACGTCAGGAGCCTTAGGATCCGCTGTAGCTTGAGTTCTTGGGTCCGGATGTGTGACCCACATGCCCCCAGATTTGGCTGTTGACACTTTTTACTTTGAGGGCCTCACCGTTTTCTGGTGCTGTGTTGTTTCAGCACCTCAGCGAGCACCTTTTCCAGTAATGGTTGATGCTGGCCGCCATTCTTGGTTCCAGCGGTGCTCCAGCCCGTGGGGTTGCTACAAGCGGTCCATCACACCCAACAGCTCTTCATGTTCCTGCACCCCTGGCATACTCCCGAATTCGTCCGCCTGCCCCTGTTCCAGACCAGCCCAGCCCTGGTCACCAATGCTAGCCTCCAGTAATGAGGGAGCAGAGTAAGTAAGTAAGTAAGTAAACTTTATTTATATAGCGCATTTTAAGCCAATTTGCATTGACCCCAAAGCGCTTCACATAATTTAAATAATAATAAGTTCCATTGCAAACCATAGAAAAAGGTTTAAAAAAAAATGAATAAAAAATGGACACAACATATTACAGAGTTCAACACAAACATCCCCCCACAGCAGAATCAAAACATTTCCACTGCGGGGGAAAGGCACCAGAAAGTTAAGTCCTCTTCCTCTGTGAAACATCCCGAGGTCAGGGCCCATCTGTGGCCGTGCAGCCAGTCCGATGATTTTCAGGGCCCTCTTGCCGTAAAGATGAAACATCGGCGTCGGGTGAAACATTCCTCAGCGGCTTGGAAAAGTCTGGAGCGGCTGTCCCCTCCCCGGAGACCGGAGACCGCGGCATTCGTAGTCCTCCGGCAGCGCCGGCTGAAGCTCCGACCCCGGCGAACTCGATCTCTGGCTCTGCGACGCTCCAAATCCAAATCCAGCGCCGCCCGCGGCCGAACGCCCGCAGCCACAGCTCCGCGATGTTGGAAGTCGGCGACCAAAGCGCTCCGGAGTTTACCGCATGGCGACCCGGTAGGCATCGTCCGCTCCTTGTTGGTATCCCAGCGCTGCGCCACCGCCGCCGAAGCTGTAGTCCCAGCCGGTCCCGACAGGAAAACGCCGCTCCCCTTTCGGTGGTAGGCCGCGAGGACGGGGCGAAGAAACAGCACGGAGGGCTGCTGCCTCTCCGACCAGGTAGGGGACTAAGAATAAAGTTTCCCCCTTCCCCACCGCCACCCCCCACATAGAAGACCTCCACTAACATAAAATAAAATAAAAAAAGGTGTAGAGGCGGACTGCGGGCAGGCTGCCATACACAGACGGCGCCCACTCCCGCACATCCGCCATCAGAGGGCAGTGCATGAAGCACTGTGGAGGGGGTGCCTGACCTCCCTCCGCGAGAGCGCTCTTTCTGCGCATCTCGCTGGAGCTGCTCCAATTGCTGTTGGATGCAGCTCAGGCGGCTGTCTCTCCTCCATTTAGGTGGAGACATGTCCCCGTCCGACGAATCGAATGCCACCAGCCGGATGCCTGTTCGGATGGCTAGACATCCAGCCCGCAGTTCAGGCACTAGCGGGACTGGGCTCGGCGCGGTGATGGGGATAGCGGAGCGCCCGGTAATTGTTCCTACTGCCGTCTTCTGGAGCTTTTGTGCCTTGTAGTAGCGAGAGCGCCCCTCAAGCAGCGCGTCTCGCAGGCACCTGCTCTGTGAGCCGCTCCAGCGGCTCAGGCGGCTCTCTCTCCCCCCGTGCGGGTGGAGAGACGTCCCGTCCGACATCGGGAACACCTGCCGGATGCCTCTCGAGTGGCTATGCGTCCAGCCCGCTGCTCAGGTACTAGCGGGCTGGCCTCGGCACGGTGTCGGGGAATTACGGAACACCGGGTAACGCTCCTACCGCCTGTTGCTGCCCCCCTCGGGAAAACGGGGGACAGTTTTGTTCCAGAGCCTTTTTCTCTGCCTGTAAAAAACACAAGCAGAAAAAGGCTCACCTGTAAAAGAAAACCCGACCTCAGGGTACTCACCTGACGGTCCGGTTCATTCTGTAACGGGAGAGCCTAATCCCGTGGCAGCCGCTGTTGCACTGCTGGCGTAATGCCGCGCCTGCGCACTGAGCGGGTTCTTCACGTAGTCACTCACGTGACTCCGAAGTAAAATTAGCGATAGCAGGTTAACCCACCAATGTTTCTTTGGGATACTGGAGGATACCACAACACACCAAGGAAATCCTTACAGTCATAGGAAAAGACATGCAAACTCCTCCCGAGTACTACCTAAGATCAGGATTGAACTTGTTGAAGCTTAGGCAGTAGCACTAACAGCACCATTATGCTGACCCTACTATGTCACGGTGCTTTTGTTAGTTGCGTTTCGTTGATTTTTCTCGTGTACCGAGATTTATGTTACGTTATGTTGCTTAAAGCTTATGTTGACTGCTGACCAATCTACCAGTTATCATGGCGTAGAACGAAGGGTTTCTACAATTGCTAGACTTTGCCGAGCACTATAACCCTGGATTAAATTATTATTATTGGACATCTAAATATGTGACTCTTCCAATTGATGACCACATTCTCTCCCTTTCAAATGTGAGTAAGAGAACAGGTCTTTGTCATTTTATTATCATCTCACTCCTTCCTGAGTTATTGCTATTCTGTTTCTTTACAGCAAGTGTGTATATTGCTGAAATATGCGATTATAAGGAACTGTTAGAGAGAGTTCAATTTTCACAATATATCAGTGTGATATATTTAAACTCCATCCCCTGAAACAAATCCCCTCATACATGCAATACTTGACCAGTCCATCTCCAGCAGAGCACCCCCTCTATTCCACCATTTGGATTTAATTGTGTCTCTCATTTTGGTACAGCATGCCTCCCTTTGAGCATATTTAATGACCAGGAAACCAAATCATCTTCACCGAGGTACGTTGTTGAGTAGAGTGACAGCCGCCGGGAAGAAGCTGTTCCTGGACCTGCTGGTTCGGCAACGGAGAGACCTGTAGCGCCTCCCGGATGGTAGGAGGGTAAACAGTCCATGGTTGGGGTGAGAGCAGTCCTTGGCGATGCTGAGCGCCCTCCGCAGACAACGCTTGCTTTGGACAGACTCAATGGAGGGGAGCGAGGAACCGGTGATGCGTTGGGCAATTTTCACCACCCTCTGCAATGCCTTCCGGTCGGAGACAGAGCAGTTGCCATACCATATTGTGATGCAGTTGGTAAGGATGCTCTCGATGGTGCAGCGGTAGAAGTTCACCAGGATCTGAGGAGACAGATGGACCTTCTTCAGTCTCCTCAGGAAGAAGAGACGCTGGTGAGCCTTCTTGATCAGAGTTGAGGTATTGTGGGTCCAAGAGAGGTCATCGGAGATGTTGACTCCCAGGAACCTGAAGCTAGAAACACGTTCCACCTCCGTCCCGTTAATGTGGATGGGGGTGTGCGTGCCGCCCCTGGACTTCCTGAAGTCTACAATGAGCTCCTTGGTCTTCTTGGAGTTAAGGGCCAGGTTGTTGTCAGCGCACCATGCTGCTAAGTGCTGGACCTCCTCCCTGTAGGCCGACTCATCGTTGTTGCTGATGAGGCCAATCACCGTTGTATCATCTGCATACTTGATGATGGTGTTAGTACCATGTACAGGTGTGCAGTCATAGGTGAAGAGGGAGTAGAGGAGGGGGCTCAGCACACAGCCCTGTGGAACGCCGGTGTTCAGGGTGAGGGTTGAAGAGGTGTGCTTGTCTAACCTAACAGACTGGGGTCTGTTGGTTAGAAAGTCCAGTATCCAGTTGCAGAGGGAGGGGTCGATGCCCAGGTTACCGAGTTTGGTGATCAGTTTTGATGGTATAATGGTGTTGAATGCTGAGCTGTAATCGATGAACAGCATTCTTACGTAAGTGTCTCTGTTGTCGAGGTGGGAGAGGGCGGAGTGAAGTGCCGTTGAGATGGCATCCTCCGTACTCCTGTTCGTGCGGTAGGCAAACTGATAGGGATCCAGTGTGGGAGGTAGGCAGCTTTTGAGGTGTGCCAGGACCAGCCTCTCGAAGCACTTATCTGAAGTACAGTATACTCAGTACTTTGGATGAATCAAAGTTCCATTGCAGCTCTTGAGACACATTGGGACTATTCATCAATGCATTTACATCAATGTAATTAGACAAAAATCCTGCTGGTATCATTTTAGAAGTCTTTGCCTTTAGGATGCTCCACAGAATTTACATGTGATTTATTTTGAGATCTATCCATAAGGTTTACAGGCTTCAACTGTTATATAATTATGAGGACTTTAGTGAATATAAAAGAGAGGGAATTGCATGAATTTGTCAGGAATAATGCTTAATGAAACATTTAACTGGCTGAGGCAGGGTAGTGAGTTAGCGGAGGGAGATATGTAAGACAAATCAAATTAAGTGTTATGTTGTACTGTGTTTTAGGTTGCACAATATTTCTAATTTGAAATGTGCCCTGAATTCCAAACTTTCTCTATTGTCCCGCAGACGCTCTATTGCTCCACACATCTTGTGGTTATGAATATTGATTTTTCTAACTTCAAGTAACCCTTGCTTTCCCTCTCTCTCCGTCCCTCCCCCACCTTAATTCTCCGAATAGTTTCACTGTCCTGCTGATTACTTTTGCTGTTTGTATGCCTCCTTGCCACCTTCCCCTCAGCTAACAATGAACCATTCTACATTTCCTCATCATCATCCCCTTTGATCTATTATTTTCACACTTTACCCTTCCATTTCTCCAGTCTTCCTCTCCCCTGACTCTCAGTCTAAAGAAGGGTCTCGACCCGAAACATCACCCATTCCTTCTCTCCAGAGATGCTGCCTGTCCCACTGAATCAATCCAGCATTTTGTATTGAAACCTTCGTTGAGAGTTGGTGTCTTGCCATTGTCCTTAACCCACTAATAGAATGTGTCTGAACATGTCTTCAACCACATGATGGAACTGAATGACCTTTGGCGATGATCCTGGCTTTAGTCTTATCTCCATAATGATGCAATGTCGTGTGGTCTGACAAGAAGAAAGTGAACATTCTTATGAAACATGAACACAATTACTCCTCAGATTCCTCTGGCACCACATCTTCAAACAATAATCAAGTGTCATGTTGTCACACCACACCGATACATCTAGAGGCTGTGACTAATGTCACATTGATTTACTGTATATTCAGTCAGATCAGGATCATAAGCGGTTATTTATTTAAGCAACTGGGACAAATCATCTTTTAAGATACATTCCCTCCATTAGCGATTATTTTCCTCAGTGGGTGCTTTGGAAAGAACCATCAATGAAGGCTTTGCTATCCTGAAAATTCATAGTTTGTGGACTTTGCAGCAAATACTAACATTTAATGCTCATACTTAATGGCCCTTGTGAAGTAGGTGGTGAACTGCCTTCTAAACTGCATCTTTGATACGAGGGCACCCATCAAGGCTGTTAAATAATTATCTCCAGAATTTAGGCAGAGGGAACGTGAAATAAATAATTACAAGTCAGCAAAGTGTAAGCTTGGGAACTTTGCGGTGGTGGTGTTTTTACGCATCTGCTGCCATTGTCCTACTAGGTCATCACAAGGTTATAGAATATAGTGTAGGATGGAATTACAGATGCTGGTTTAAACCAAAGATAGACCCAAAAAGCTGAAGTAGGGTCTCAACCCGAAACGTCACCCATTACTTCTCTACAGTGATGCTGCATGTCCCGCTGAGTTACTCCAGCTTTTTGTGTCTATCTTCATTATAGAATACTAGATCAAGATTCCCACAATGCACCCGTTCCCAACCCGTAGCCCCAAGGGAGGCGTGGTCCTCCAACTCAAGCCGTTCCCAAACGCAAGATTCCAGCACTCCCCTTGCCTCCCTCAGCAAATTCCAATTGCTGTTGTCCTGTGTGTTGCAATAGTAATTTACCCTCCCCCTGCTAGTCGAGCCATTGTGACGTCATCAGTTGAAGCTGGTCAGTTTGAAATTCAAGGTATTTTGATATTTTAAAATGTAATCAATAATTTTTAAGTCAGAAAATAAAGCATAAAATGTTCACTGAAGGTGCTCTCTTGCTAGAGGGGGAAAATGTGAATCAGAATATGTAAACATCTTGTGAACATTTGCATTTTTAAAGCATTAATCGCAACTAATGTGTCAAATATAGGATGAAATCTTCACTGAGGCTGATCACTGCTGGCAAAGCCATTGTGACATCATCAGTTGAAGCTGGTGGTTTTAATTTCAAAGTCTTTTGACTTTTTTAGACTTTTAATCAGAAATGAGTCAAGAATAAGTAGAGAAATAAAGCATAAAATGTTCAGATAAGGTGATCCCGGCCTCGAGGCGAAATATGTCAGTCGGAATATGTAAAAAATGTTATTGTTACCGCGTAGTGTTTTTGCGAAGATTTAAAGACAACCACATATACACACACACACACACACACACACGTACAAGATCAGACTTTTAATAAGTACTAGACTAACACATGTTCACATGGGAGGGCAGGTCCCCCAATGCAATATTCCACCTCTACACCAATTTCAATATTGGTGGCCAGTGGGGGGAGGAGGGCGGGTGCTTTCTGGAGCTTTTTATGGGCATTGTCGACCGAAGGGACTGGTTTCCAGCGGGCTAGTATGGACACTGTGGGCCGAATGGATTCTCGGGCTGGCAGTTCAGTCACTCGGGCCTGGTGGGCTGGCGGCTCAGTCACTCGGGTCTGGTGGGCTGGCACATCAGTCACTCAGGCCTGGTGGGCTGACAACTCAGTCACTCAGGCCTGGTGGGCTGGCAGCTCAGTCACTCAGGCCTGGTGGGCTGGCAGCTCAGTTACTGCCAGAAATTCTTCCCAAAACAGGTGAGAAACTCTGTGAGAGAGAGAGGAGAATCAATTTTAGAAATTTTTCATCTATTTCTGCAGATCACAGCAATGAAGGAGGAAAGTCTATCCTGGCCTGAATCTTGCAGGGAGCCAATGAAGGGAGAGAGAATAATACTGGGGTGAGGTTTAATCCTTGCAGGGGGAATACTTACTGATGGGCCAAAGGGACTCCTCCTGAGATAGCACAGGCCTGATGGGCTGAAGGGACTTTAAAAAACGGGTGATATCTCAGTGAAAGGCACTTTTTCTGGACTTTTTGTGGCCTGGCACGGGCATTTTGGGCCAAAATGCTCGTCCTGGGCTATTACCAGCATTTTGGGCAAAAGGGACTGGTTTCTCGGCTAATAGGGGCTTTGCGGGCTAAAATGAGTGGTTTCAGGCATGCCAAACAACTCATTTCATTTCATTTCCATTGCCATTTCAGTTTCAAGCACAGGGCAGGCCAAACAACTCATCTCATTTTCATTTCATTTCATTTCCATTGCCATTTCAGTTTCAAGCACAGGGCAGGCCAAACAACATATCTCATTTTCATTTCATTTCATTTCCATTGTCATTTCAGTTTCAATCACAGGGCAGGCCAAATAACTCATTTTATTTTCATTAAGGGCTAACAAATCATTTATTGCAAATACATTGCAGACTCACAGTTCAGTAGACTTACAGTTCAGTAGACGCACAGTTCAGTTGACTCACAGTTGTGGCCTCTCCCTCGTGATCTTCCAGATTTACTGACTCACGTCCAGGCATCTGGGGTTTTATATTCCGGCCCCCCCCCCCCCCCGGAAGGGGCGTTACCTTCATCGTGGTGATTGATAGGCGAGAGAACCAATCAGCTGATCTCAAGATCTTTTAAACATTCATAACTTTTGATTTTTCATCGATCGGAAAAATCCTCAGGGCTGCCTCAGCAGAGGAGGACTGTGAGTAAGATGGCCAAACATCATAGCGATATATGGTAGCGTTTTTTCTAAAATCAATATACAGCGCAGACAGAAAGTGCTCAAGATTAGACTTTTAGTTATGTAGATATGATAGAACAGTACAGCCCTTCAGCCTACAATGTTTGTGCCAAACATGATGCCAAGTTAAACTGATCTTATATGTCTGTACATGATTCATATACTTCTGATCTCTGCACTTGCATGTACATATCCAAAAGGGCCTTTTACGCAATATTTTCTGTGACTGCTGGCAACCGCAGCAGGTCACGGGGTAATACCTGTATGGTCGTGAGTAGTCGCCCAAAGAGTCGTACCTTTTTCTGGTTGCCGCTGGATTTTTAACATGTTGAAAATTTTCGGCAACCTGCTGCGACTATGATGGGTGCCGGCGTTCGCCAAAAAAAAACGGTTACGTGGGACAGGCCCTTAAAGCCACTGAAATAGTACTATCATATCTGCCACCACCATCACCCCTGGCAATGTTTTCCAGGCCCCCACCAATCTCTGTTTTAAAAATTGCTCCACACTGCTCCATGAAACTTTCCCCCTCTCACCTAATAGCTATGCCGTCTAGTGTTGGACATTTCCACCCTGACAAAATGGTTCTGATTGTCTACCCTACATTTCCCTCTCAAATTTTATATACTTCTATCAAGTCTCCCCTCAATTTCCGACATTCCCTAGAAAACATTCCATGTCTACCCAACCTCTCCCTGTAACTGAAACCCTCTAATCCAATAAGCATTCTGTGCCCCCTCACCACCTTTCCTGTCATGGGGTGACCAGAACTGCACACAATACTCCAAATGCGACAATAACTAAAGTCCTATGGAGCCGCAAGAGACTTCCTGACTCTTATATTCAAATGCCCCTAGCAATTAAGCCAAGAATACCATACAACATCTTATCCACCCTGTCAACTTGTGTTGCCATCTTCAGTGAGCTATGAATTTGGACTCTAAGATCCCTCTGCACATCAATATTGTTAAGGGTCTTGCCATTAACTGTATACTTATTTACTGTAAGGTCACAATTTCATCCACTCAAGCCTGTTCAGTAGCACGTTGCTCTTATCAAGTCTCACTGAAATCTTGAGGAGTCCTGTTCACAGAGTCCCTTGCCCAGAGTAGGTGAATCAAGGACCAGAAGACATAGGTCTATGGGGAAAAGATTTAATAAGAATCTGAGGGGTAACGTTTTCAAACAAAGGGTGGTGGGTGTATGGAACAAGCTGCCAGAGGAGGTGGTCGAAGGCTGGGGATGTCCCAACGTTTAAGAAACAGTTTGACAAGTACATGGATAGGACAGGTTTCGAGGGATATGGACCAAGCACAGGCAGGTGGGACTGGTGTAGCTGGGACATGTTGGCCGGTGTGGGCAAGTTGAGCCGAAGGACCTGTTTCCACACTGTATCACTCTATTACTCTCTTAACTCCCTAAACAGCAGTTGTATTTGCTCCAAGTGAGTGAATAACATGATGATGCAACTGCTTCCCTCTCAGTAGATTTGCAATCACTGCTGTGTATGGATGGGTTGGCACATTTCCAACCTACACCTACTTCACCCTAATCCCCAATGGTCACGCCAACTCCAGCCCTCCAACAACTTGCTGCAGCAGAGATAGCCACCCACTCTCAGGGATTAAAATCCCACCCCCACTGTGACAATAAGATCAAACATGCACTTTGTTCCCCCTTGACTATTTGTTTCTGCAACTATTGCTGTGCTGTGCTATGTTTAGTAAAAAGCTGCGCACTTGGATGTAAATTTGGGATGTTCTACAACACTGTATGGCAGAGTCATAAATCTCCACTTTAAAATGACAAAGTAACAGAGGTTCCATACTCAACAAAAGCCATTTGAAAATGTGACCTGTGCTGTACAGATATGTGACTGCCATCTATCAAAATGTTTCCAAAGGAAAGGGGATAATCCTCACATAAATCACAAAGGCAGTTGATAAACTAAAAACTCAGCTATATTTCAAAAAGGCTACTTGCCTGGAATCCTACATACATTTCAGAAAATGGATTGAGTGGTAGAGGAACATATCATCTTTAGTCGTGCAAACATCCATTGACATATGCAAATATTTTTATAAATACCTTTACATTTTAAACAATGTATCTTTGAAGCAAATAATTCTATCTTCCTTAACCATTTAGAGTACAGTCTCAGCTTTTTATGTAACATCTGTAGAAAGCTGACATCTAACAGGCAATACAGCAGTCAATTAGAAAGATAAACGCCTTTATTCCAAAAGGTTTGAGTCCATAAGATAAACTATTTTATTACAAGTGTATTGAGACTCATGACTCCACACCTGGAGAACTGTGAACGATTTTGTTTTCCTCACTAAATGGATAGCCTTGTAATAAATGGAGTGTAGTGAAGATTCACAAGACTAGTTCCTGGGATCACAGGCCTGTCATTGAAGGATAGACTGAATTGACTGGGCCTCTATTTGTCTGGCGATTTGAAGAATGAGTGGCGAAGTCAATTACATGTACGAAAGTCTCTGCAGTCTTGTAATTGGCAACATATTTCCCCAAGTGAGAAAGTATAGAACTAGGGGTCAAGGTCTCAAAATAAGAGGTAAGTCACTCTGGACCAAGAGAAGGAGGCTGTCAACGCTCAATGACTAACAGCATTCAAAACAGAAATTTACAGATTACTGCATTTTTAAGAAATCGAGGGATAGAATATATTAGTTGGCCACCTTGCTGTGTGAGCTTGCCCCACTGTTCAATGTGATAATGGCTAATCATCCAAATTTGGAAACCTATTTCTCTTTTACAACCCCTCCTTCCCCTTCCATTGTGGCCAAGTTTGCGGATGACACGAAAATAGATGATGGGGCAGGTAGTGCAGAGAAAGCAGGGAATGCAGAAGGACTTGGACAGTTGGGAGAGTGTGCAGAGAAGTGGCGGATGGAATACAGCGTAGCAAATTGTGGAGTTATGCATTTTGGCAGTAGGAATAAAGGCGTAGACTATTTTCTAAATGGGGAGAGAATCCAGAAATTGGAGGTGCAAAGGGACTTAGGAGTGCTGGTACAGGATTTCCAAAAGGTTAATCTGCAAGTCGAAACAGTAGTAAGGAAGGTAAACCCAATGCTTGTATTTATTTCAAGAGGGCTAGAATACAAAAACAGAGATGTAATGCTGCGGCTCTATAAGAGGTTGTTCAGGCTGCATTTGGAATATTGTGAGCAATTTTGGGCACCATATCTGAGGAAGGATGTGTTGGCCCTGGAGAGGGTCCAGAGGAGGTTTACAAGAATGATCCCAGGAATGAGTGTGGGGTGGAAGATTGCAACCTTCATGTGGTCCGCCCTGTTTCGACTAATGCAATCAAGTCGACGTGCACAAACAGAAGATCAAATAGAACAAGCTGTCCTACAGCTTTAGGCTGTGCATGCCACACGATGTTCCTTTAGGAAGGAGGTGAGCAGGAATGTCTTTAGTCAGAGGGTGGTGAATCAGTGCAATTCTTTGCCACGGAAGGCTGGGGAGGCCAAGTCAACATATTTTTAAGGCAGAGAATGATAGATTCTTGATGTGTACAGGTGTCAGGGGTTTTGGGGAGAACGCAGGACAATAGTAAGATTAAACGAGAACTTACCAGTTTGAAGTTTAATCGTTATTTTATGAGGAGTACGTTGAGGGATTACGTGAAGAACCCCGCCAGGACGCATGTGTGTCATTCTTCAAAGCAGCGGTGTGAAATCACAGATAACTGTAATGACTTAAACATAGTAAGATTAGAGAAATAAATACCAGTTGAGTATATGATCATGGGTGGGATCGGAGGGCACGTATTCCCTCAACGTTACTCCTCATAAAATAATGATCAAACTTCGAACTGGTAAGTTCTCGTTTAATCTTACTATTTTACTTCGGAGTCACATGAGTGACTACGTGAAGATTTCAAAGCTCTGTGATTTCACGCCGTGTAAACGAGTCCATGCATCACATCTGCCTTAATGACTGTAGGAGGAATTGTGTCAACATATTTTAGACATGAATCTGACATTGAAATCCATGAATTGATTAACACAAATTATAGCCCCTATTTATGGGGTAATTAAATTACAGAACTTAAATTGTTTCTGCAAATGTTCCAGGTTTAATGACTGGTTTATGATAAAATAGTTGGAGTGTTTTTTCCCCTGACCATCCTGCTGCCTTGAGGATTTGGTCCATTGGTACATCCAACTGCATAGCTGCCGATGTAGCTGCAGCCCTGGTGGAATGAGATTTAAAATATTAGTATCCACCCCAGCCTGTGTTAGAACCTGTTTCAGCCATCTTGAGATGGTCTGGGCCGACACTTTTTTGTGTGGTTGCTTATGGCTGACTAAATGTGCCTTCTCATTGCCTCTGATGATTTTTGTTTTCTCCATATATAACGACAAATGTTTCACTATACAGAGACGATCATCTGTTAGGTAAGACCTAAATTCGATATTGAGGCCCGCTGATCCCTGTCTGTTCTGTTTCACTAATTCATAAATATTAAACGTAATGTTTTCAGATGAAGAAGTCATGTTGTCCAGTCTTAATTTATGTAATGACTGTACCCTTTGTGCCGTGACCAATGCCATTAGCATGACTGTTTTTAATGTCAGTCTATGTAGGGACAGAGCTGTTGCTGGAGACCAATTCCTGAGCATCTTCAGGACAATACTCACATCCCATATTTGGGAGTACCTGGTTCTTGGGGGATTGGTATTAAAAATTCCCCTCATAAGTTGTGTTACCAGTGGGTGAGTTCCAACAGAGTGATGCTCTGTTCCTTGCCATAGATAAGTCGATAAGGCACTTCTGGCGCAGTTGATGGCACTATAACTGAGCCCCTCATCATAATGGAGGCCTGCCAGGTAGTCCAGAACAGACGGGATGTTCATATCTCTGTAGGTGATGCTGTTTTTGTTACAATACATCTCCCACTTCCTGATATAGACCAGATACTGTTTTTTTTTTGGTGGACTGACTTTGGGCCGCCGAAATCATATTCACTGTTCGGTCCGTCAGTCCCAGCTGGAGTAGAGGTATTTTTAAACTCTACAAATTAATAAATTCAAATAGTTATGGCATGGGTGGCTATCCCTTGTTACGGGATGAACCAACAAGTCTGGTCTATTCGGGATGGTCATACATGGTTCTAATACCATGTTCATTATCACTGGGAACCATGGTTGAGTAGGCCAATCGGGTACTACCAAAATACCAGACGCAGAGTCCTGCTGTATTTTCCTTAATACCCGACTGATGAGGCAGAAAGGAGGGAATGCATAAATAAACAATTCCCCCCAATGCAGCGAAAATGCATCTGTGTCGCCGCTGCCCCAGGGTCTGGTTCCCATGAAACATAATTTGATAACTGGTGATTAAGCCTGGATGCGAATAGATCGATATCTGGTGTTCCATATCGTGCTGTAATATCAGCAAATACTTTTTATTCAACATCCATTCGGTGTTTTCATTAAATTTGCGTGACCTGGTGTCTGCCACTAAATTTAGTTTACCTGGTAGGTAAGTAGCTGATATCCAAATATCTCTCTGGATACACCACTGCCAAATTGTATTAGCCAGATTGTCACATGATGTCGATTTGTTTCCACCCATGTGGTTGATATATGCTACCACGGTGGTATTGTCAATCTGTAGTCTAACATGCTGGTGATATGACCCAGTACAATATGGCTTTAGGCCATAGAATGCACCCAACATTTCCAGGTAGTTTATGCCCAGTGTTAGTAATAATGATGCCTCCTGAGCAGTCCATCTACCTCCACAGCTGGAGATGGAGTTGGTGGCACCCCAACCAAGTGCACTGGCATCAGTTTGTAGCACCATAGAAGGGTTGCTGATAATGATTGGATTGAAACAAAGCCAAATGTTATCTATCCACCATTTTAGTTCCATTATAGCTTTGATTGGTAGCTTCATTGGTCTGTCAAAATGACCAGCATTGATTTTGAGTGCTTGTATTTTTGCTCTCTGTAAATTTTGGTAATGTAAAGGTCCAAATTGTGTGGCTGGAAAAGCAGCCACCATTTTGCCAATTACTTTTGCTACCAATCTGATGGACGGTTACTGATGTCAATGAGGTTATTGCAAGCCTCTATTAAGTCTATAGCCTTTCCCTTTGGCAAAGGCACCGACATGTGAACTGAGTCAATGGTGAACCCCAAATAGTCCATAGTAGTGGAAGGCGTTAATTTAGATTTAACTGGATGGATAATAAACCCCAGTTTTTCAAATAACTGTTTTGTGGCTGTTACAGTTTGTTTGGCCAATTCCAAAGTTTTGCCCACAATAAGTATGTCATCTAGATATGCCATGACCATGTGTTTTCGTTTCCATAGAAACGCTAAGGCTGGTTTCAAAATTGTAGTGAACAGCCTGGGGGCTGATGTTAAGCCATTTGGCAGCGTTCTATATTGCCAGTTCTGTCCCATCCAGTTGAATTTTAAGTAACATCTGTGGTCACCTCGTATAGACACTGAATAGTAAGCATTTTTTCATCGATGCTAGCCATGAAGTAACCTTTGGAAATCAATTGTTTAGCAGTAACAAAGGTTTCCATTTTAAAATGAATATATTGTATAAATGTATTCAATTTGGTCAGAACTATGATGATGCGACAACCACCATCTTTTTTGATTTTGGTAAAGATATTGGACACGAATTCTAGCGGTTCGTGTTGGGATTTTTCAATTACCCCTTTTGCGTAAAGCCGCTCCAGTTCAGCCTGCGCTTCTGATTTTTCTTTACCGGAAAGTACGAACATTCGCTTCGGTATATGTTGAACTGGAGGGCTGTACTTGTGTATAATTCTATTGTATATCCCTGGATACTGCTTAAATATAAGTATCGGTAGTTAACATACTCCATGCATCCAGAAAGGAGTGTAATCTCCCCCACCCCCAACCTCCATGCTCCCTGCAATTTGAAGGGAACCAGACCCACCTACCTCCATAGTTACCAGTGGCAGGTTTACTTCTTTTTGTAAATCCTTCGTTGATGTTGAGGCGTCGGTGTCTGGGTTTGTGGTTTGGTTGATGTTGGAGGTTTGCGTATCTTCCAAGAAGGCCGGTCTGGGCCATGGCCTAAGAAAGACTCATGTTTGGTGTACCGGACCTTCGAGCTTTCACCAGTCGGTCTTGTTCTACTGGTGGGTGCGTTAGGGTGCTGTCTATGGCCGTGTGTTGCAAAGCAGTGCCAGTGCATCCTGTTGGTCCTGCGACATGGCCTTCTCATCCACTGTGCGGGTGAAAGCTGTTATCCCCGCTGTTTAGGAGTTTCCATATACAATTATTTACTACAGGAAACATTCCGGGATATACAGTTACCCGGTGTCAGGTGTCCTCCAGGTTTTGGCCAGTCTGGTCTGGCTGTATGAAGTTGGACACCATGTCCAGTAGATTTTCACGTTCCTGCACCCCCTGCACACTTGATTTCTGTTCTGCAAACCCATCTTCAGGATCAGCCCAGAACTGACCCCCAGTACTCCCCTCTGACGAGGGAGAAGCACTGTGCAGCCCTACAAGAGGTGCTGCTGTGAGTTTTACATAGAGCCCACAGTGACTCGACTCCGTCTCCCGGAGCCTGTCACATTGGAGCAAATGCTCCACACACCGCTCCATCCGGCTCCAGCGCTCACGGTCGCTGGCCGCCCACGGCTGCTCAAAGTCAGACTCCTCTGACTTTGATGGTTTTTTGTCTTGCCTTACCGCCCGGCCGCGGAGTGGATCTGGCATGTGCGGAGGCGACATCGGGCACAGCTGATCCCATTATAGGTGATTCAAGTGCCGCTGGCCGCTGCTAGCCCACCAGCTTTGTCGCAGCCCGTTGGTTTCTCCACCTGTAATCAGCATGGGAAAACACAAAAAGACCGCAGCTCTTACCTGCAGGTCCTGGTTTAAATTGTCGCTACGGGGGAACGTCGTTCCACCCCGCCTCCTGCCGTTTTCGACTTGTCAAAAGTCGACGGCCCCATCTGAATAGTCTCCCGCCCGGCCGTGGTGTTCTGGCCGGCGCGGGACCAAAAGTCGGCACAGCTGATCCCTTACGGGGCTTGTGCCTTCAGTTGCTGCTGGCTCCCGCCACTTCGCACTCCTCCCCAACCAGCTTCACTCGCAGCACTTGTGGACACTATTTTGTCCAGCTTCCCCCACTGTGTAAAAACAGCACGGGGACAAAAACTACCGCAAAGTAAATCACTTACCTGCAGGTCGCGGTTTCAAACTTACCGCTGTGGGGGAACGCTCCACCCCGCCTGTCGTTTCGCAAGCGTGAAAGCGATATGACACGCATGCGTCCTGGCGGGGTTCTTCACGTATTCACTCACGTGACTCCGAAGTAAAATGGGGTTAGAAGGGAGAGATAGATCAGCCATGATTGAATGGCGGAGTAGATTTGATGGGACGAATGGCCTAATTCTGCTCCTATTCCTTATGACCTTATGACCTTATTTATCTGTAGATTTAGAAGCTGTGTTTTGGTTAGCGTTAGGGTGAGATAATTTATATTAGTTTTGACCCATGGCAATCGATCTGTGCAGATGCCTTCTTCCCACCTGAGTTTCAACCCTACTCTTTCTCCCTGGTTTCTGTCTTTTCAATGGCCACATCACATATTTCTGCAGCAACCGCATGGAAGCACCCCTCCTTTACTCTTTCCATCTTCGCTAAACATGTGAAAGCTGCCATGTTTATGTTTGCTGTGCTTGCAAATCCGGAGGCTATTGTGGTGGTGGTGGTTGGGGGGTGGAGGGCAGGTTTAAAATGCAGGTGAGGTTTATATTCGTTGTCAGAGAGGAATTTGCTCCAAAGATCCTTGGATCTTTGATTTGCTCGGACTGCCACTGGGGCCTACTCACCTCGCTGCCGCACTGGGGACTACTCACCTCGTCGCCTCACTGGGCCCGCCGAACATCGCCGCTTCACCGGGCCCATCGAACATCGCCGCCACACTGGGCCCACCGAACCGAACCTCCGAGATATCAACACTGTATAATTTGATTGACAATAATTTAAGTTATTGGAAAATGTTTTAATAAGAAAATTGTTCTATATACTGCATCATTAAGTGTAAACTAACCCCCCTCCCCACCCCGCTGCACTGTTGTACACTTCACTGCCTTGTTGTATGTTTCGTTGTTATATTTGTGTTTTATTTGTGTATGTATAAAAGCAATAAAGACTAAAGTGAAAAAAAAGAACATCGCCGCCACACGGGCCCGCCGAACCTTGCCGCCGCACCGGTACCGCTGAACCTCGCAGACGCATCGGGGCCTATTCACCTCGCCACCTCACCGGGCCCGCCGAACATCGCCACCGCTCCAGGCCCCATCGCACTGACCATCCACCCACCGGGACCTCCCACGCTTCGCCCACTGACCCGGACTCCACTCCCCGCAGTCTTCCACCATTGACTCCACCGACCCTCGCCACTCCACCACTATCCAGCAGACCACAGCCATCGCCTTACCTGAATCCTGGACTCAGCACCGGGCCTGAAGTTTCCACGCTTCAGACTCCAACTCCCCTGGGTTTGACTGCGCTGGGTCCTAGTGCCAGTCCCCCGAAACCCAGGTAACATCAGTGGCTGTTCCGCTGGGTCCTCCCCATCCCCCTCAAACCATGTGACCCCAGCTCATCCCCACACACACTACAGTCCTCATATCCCCCTACCCCCTGACCCCCCAACACCCTCGTACCAGACATCGCCTCGGCCACAGTCCACTCACCTGCCTTCCTCCGGCCCCAACCGCCTTCCTTGCCGTGTGTTCACCATCCCCCCTGACCTCCCCCTCTCAGATACTGAACGGTCTGTCCTCAGCAGAGGCCTCACCTTTGTCCCCATACGTCCCCACCTCAATGAGTTCCGCGCCCACCACGATTTGTAGCTCTTCTTCCGTCTCCTCTGCCTCACAGTTTTCTTCCATGGGAAGGAGTCCTCGCCCCCCATTAATGATCCTTTTCCCATCTCCAACGGACCCCTTCATCTTTGAACCCCCCTCATGGCCATCTTCCAGCTTTAAACCTTTTTATTTTAAACTGCCGGAGGGCCATCAACCGCCTCAACTTCTCCACTCCCCTGTCTCACTCTAACCTCTCCCCCCCTGAATGTACAGCCATCCACTCCCTCCGCAACAACCCAGACTGGGTTATCAAACCCGCCGACAAGGGAGGTGCCGTGATAATCTGGCGCGCTGATCTCTACAAGGCTGAGGTCACGTGACACCTCCACCTACAGACAATGTCCGATGCCTTTGAGGTATGCAGTGAAATTTGGGGTCACCATCTGACGTCGGAACGGGAGAACATTCTCAGCAGCTTGGAATTCCGAATTGGCCACTTCCTACCAGCGACAGCGGCTCCCGAAGTCCACGGGGTGAGCTGGGCGGAGATTCACGCTGGCGGTCCTCGGAAAAGAGATCCCAGGGCTCCGCGATGTTGAAATCAGCGCGGCCCGAGGCTAGTTTAAACCGAAGATAGACACAAAATGCTGGAGTAACTCAGCTGGACAGGCAGCATCACTGGATAGAAGGAATGGGTGACATTTTGGGTTGACATCTGCTTCACTACATCTGGAATCTCATAGAATTTTGATTAGTACAGGTGTCAGGGGTTTCATGGAGAAGGCAGGAGAATGGAGTTAGAAGGGAGTGGTAATTCAACCATGATTGAATGGCGGAGTAGACTTGTTATGGCTGAATAGCCTAGTTCTGCTCCTATCACTTATGATCTTACTGCTTGGTGCCTCTGTCCTTCTCATCCAAGAATAGTGTAAAATCCCTTCATAAATATTTTTAATGATTTGGCTGCAGTTGCATTTTGTAGTAGAGAATTCCATAGGTTTGCCACTCAGTGAGTAAACAGATACCTCACCCTACGTGTTTTACCGGTTATAATGAGAACGTGGCCTCTGGTCCCAGACACCTCTACCATTGGAAACATCCTTCCTGGATCTAGTCTGTGCAGTCCTGATAACATTTTACAAATTTCAGTGAGATCCATTCTCATTTCTTCTAAACTCTACCATCGATTACAGCTCAGCATTCAACACCATTATACCCTCTAAACTGATCACCAAACTCAGTGACCTGGGCATCGACCCCTCCCTCTGCAACTGGATACTGAACTTTCTAACCAAGAGACCCCAGTCTGTTAGGTTAGACAAGCACACCTCTTCAACCCTCACCCTGAGCACCGGCGTTCCACAGGGCTGTGTGCTGAGTCCCCTCCTCTTCTCCCTCTTCACCTACGACTGCACACCTGTACATGGTACTAACACCATCATCAAGTATGCAGATGATACAACGGTGATTGGCCTCATCAGCAACAACGATGAGTCGGCCTATAGGGAGGAGATCCAGCTCCTAGCAGCATGGTGCGCTGACAACAACCTGGCCCTTAACTCCAAGAAGACCAAGGAGCTCATTGTAGACTTCAGGAAGCCTAGGGGCGGCATGCACACCCCCATCCACATTAACGGGACGGAGGTGGAACGTGTTTCCAGCTTCAGATTCCTGGGGGGGTCAATATCTCCGATGACCTCTCTTGGACTCACAATACCTCAACTCTGGTCAAGAAGGCACACCAGCGTCTCTTCTTCCTGAGGAGACTGAAGAAGGTCCATCTGTCTCCCCAGATTCTGGTGAACTTCTACCGCTGCAACATTGTTATGCGCTCCCTCTGCTGGTGTCAATTATGTACTAGCCTGTTTCTCTGATTTCCATTAGTACCTCCTGCTACCTGGCTGCTCCTGTACCTGATTGGAGACTCCTGGCCCAAGCTACATCACGTGAGCCTGATGACGGAGCCTCATCTTAAAATGACCATGTGCACTGGCAGTCCCCCCCTCTCTCTGTCTCTCTCTTCCCCCTCAGACTGGTGGCAGCAGTCTGGTGTTGGTTTAGTTTGTTTGATTGCAGTGTTCTTTATGTAACTCTTCATTCTATATTAACTTATTTTGCTTGGGAAGGATGGGACTGGCATTATTGTTTTCGTGGTTTTGTTTCAGGTTTATTTTCACACTGATGCAGGTTTAGAGTCTCTGGTCCGACGGCCCATTGAGTGGTTGGCGAGAGCACCCTTTATCTTTTGTTTGCTAGCCCATCCGACCCCTCTTTGTTTGTTTGATCCAGGTTTAGTTCTTTTTGTTAGTGAAAAATAAATAATTTTCCATTTGAACCTGGTTTTGTATTATGTTATTGGCCTTTGAGGTATTTGATTTTGGCGGCCGTAACACCATCGAGAGCATCCTTACCAACTGTATCACAGTATGGTATGGCAACTGCTCTGTCTCCGACCGGAAAGCACTACAGAGGGTGGTGAAAATTGCCCAACGCATCACCGTTTCCTCACTCCCCTCCATTGAGTCTGTCCAAAGCAAGTGTTGTCTGCGAAGGGCGCTCAGCATCGCCAAGGACTGCTCTCACCCCAACCATAGACTATTTACCCTCCTACCATCCGGGAGGCGCTACAGGTCTCTTCGTTGCCGGACCAGCAGGTCCAGGAACAGCTTCTTCCCTGCAGCTGTCACACTACTCAACAATGTACCTCGGTGATTGCCAAATCACCCCCCCCCCCCGGTCACTCCTCCCACCAGGAAAACACTATGACTGTATGCATGTAAATAGATGTATTTATTGCTCATATTCTATGTCGCTCTTCCAGGGAGATGCTAACTGTATTTCGTTGTCTCTGTACTGTACACTGACAATGACAATTAAAGTTGAATCTGAATCTGAATCTGATCTGATCTGAATCTGAATCATAGGTCTATTGACCCAGTCTTTCCTTATATGGCAGTCCTGTCATCCCAGAAGCAAGTGTGGTGAACCTTTGTTGTACTCCCTGCACAGCAATGATATCTTTCCTCAGATAAGGAGATCAAATCTGTTCACAATACTCAAGTGGTGGTCACATCAAGTCTCTACACATAACATTACTGCTCTGCACTCAAATCCACTTACTCTGAAGGCAGCTATTCCATTTACTTTCTGTTGTACCTGATACTCACTTACAACAATTGGTGAAGCAAGACAAGACCATTTGGTCTCATTGAAAATCCACTTTCCTACTCTATAATCATCTGTCCTCCTGTGGATGACCTCACATGAATTTATATCGTATTGCATCTGCAATGCTTTAGATAACTCACACACGCTGTTCAATTAACACTAGAGCCTCCACATGCTCTTCGACCTAACATTGTGTCAACCACTAATTTAGAACGTAGAACTGTGTACGGCTCAGGAACAGACCCTTCAGCCTCCGGCATCTGTGCCGAACATGATGCAAATTTCATCTAGTTCGTGGTAGGAAAGAGAGGGTGGTGGTGGAAGGTTATTTCTTGGACTGGAGGCCCGTGACTAGTGGTGTGCCTCAGGGATTGGCACTGGCCTCATTGTTGTTTGTCACCTATATCAAGCTTTTGGATGAGAATGAACAAGGCATGCTTAGTAAGTTTGCAGATGGCACCAGAACAGATGGTATTGTCGGCATGAAAATAGTTTAAGAATTACAGTGAGATCTTGATCAACAAGACAAGAGGGCTGAAGAATGGCAAATGGAGTTTAAGTAAGTAAGTAAGTAAGTAAGTAAGTTCATGGCCAAACCAGGGCAGGACCATCACAGTGAATGGTAGGGCCCTGGTGAGATAGGGGAGTGTTGCAGAGCAAAGCAAACTAGTCCTCCACAGCCTCCATGATGCAGACTCCAACACCACGTGGTATCTCTCCTGTGTCCTACTGCTCCCCCCCCCTCCTAAATGGAACCTCAGTGAGGATTCCACTGGTTCTTCCCCTTCCTCTTTCTACCAGATGGCCCCAGCTACTCCCCACCCATACAATAGTCCTCATACCCCCTCCTCTCTGAATACCTACTATCCCCTGACCAGACCTTGTCTCATCCTCCGTCTACTCCCCTGCCCTCCTCCAACAACAACTGCCCCTCCTTCGTTCCCCATCAGCCCCCACATCAACGCGTTCCGGGTCCGCCACGACGTAGAGCTCTTCATTCATCACCTCCGCCTTCGTGCCTTTTTCTATGGGAAGGCATCCTCACCACCCAGTGATGACCTCTTCTCCCTTCTCCACTGGTCCCCCTCCTCTTAGACTCCCTCGGATGGCCATCTGCCCTCTTTAGATCTTATTATTACAAACTGCCGGCGGGACATCAACCGTCTCAACTTTTCCACTCCCCTTACCGACTCTAACCTCTCCCCCTTTGAACGTACAGCCCTCCGCTCACTATACAGCAAGCCTGACATTATAATCAAACCCGCCGACAAGGGGGGTGCCGTGGTAGTCTGGCGGGCTGACCTCTACCAGGCTGAGGCCAGGCGACAACTCTCAGACACCTCCTCCTACCTATCCTTGGACCATGACCCCACAGATGAGCACGTCTTTCGTTGGGCAGCTTACACACCAGTGGTATGAACATTGACTTCTCTAACTTCAAGTAAAGGTTGCTTTTCCCCTTTCCATCCCTCCCCCTTCCCAGTTCTCCGACCAGTCTGACCATCTCCGTCTACAGTTTATCTGTTTGTTTTGTTTTTACCTTCTTCCAACTAACAATGATCTATTCTACATTTTCCTTCATCTCCATTCTCTTTGTCCTATTTTCACACCTTACACTTCCTTATCTATCTCCCTTCTAAATCTCTAGTGTCCCTCTCCCCTGACGCTCAGTCTGAAGAAGGGTCGCAACCCGAAACGTCACCCATTCTTTCTCTCCAGAGATGCTGCCTGTCCCACTGAGTTACTCCAGCATTTCGTGTCTATCTTCGAAATTAGTACATAGTTCCCTGAAAGTGGTGTCACAGATAAGCTCATCGGTCAGGCAATTGTGGATAGGTAGGACATTATGTTACAGTTAGACAAGACATTGGTGAAGCTTCACTTGGAGTATCATGTTGAGTTTTGGTCAACCTGCTGTGGGAAAGATGGCATTAAGCTGGAAAGAGTGCAGAGGATTTTTGAGGATGTTCCAGTACTTGTGGGTCTGAGCTATAAAGAGAGGTTGGGCAAGCTTGAACATTAATTCTTGCAGTGCTGAGGGGGGATCTTATAGAAGTGTAGAAAATATTGAGAGGGATTGATAGAGCAATTATTTTTCCCAGGATAAGGGAATCAAGAATTAGACCCCATAGGTTTAAGGCATTCCAGATACATACCACCCTCTGTGTAAAGAAACCTGCCTTGTAAATCCTTTAACTTTCCCCATTTTACTTTTAACCTGTACCTCCTAGTATTTGACATTTACATCCTGGGGAAAAATACTTTAACTATCAGCTCATTCCATGCCTCTCATAATGTTACTGTATGCTTCTTTCAGGTTACCCCTCAGTCTCTGATGCTTCAGGGCAAACACTCCAAATTTCTACAGCCTCTCATACTCTCTAATCCGGGCAGCAACCTGGTAAACCTGTTCTGTACCCTACTCCAAAGAATGAGGCGACCAAAAGTCCACACAGTACTCCAAATGTGATCTTACCAACGCTGCAACTTTTATAGTTAATGCCTTGACCATTGAAGATGAGCATGTCATAGTCGCCTTTCCCCCTATTTAATTACATTGCCAATTTCAGGGAGTTATGGACTTGCACCCCTATGTCACTTTTTACATCAATGCTCAAATATGTCCTGCCATTTACTGCGTGCATTCCTCTGACAATTGACCTCCCAAAGTGCAGTTAGATACGTTAACATTAATTCCCTCAGCTAAGTTATTAACATACATTGAGAATCTGTGAATTGTGCAGATAAATTGAATTGAATACCTTTATTGTCATTCAGACCTTACGGTGCTCAAGGTCCATGATCTTGTTGAATGACAGGGCAGGTTGGAAGGGTCAAGCAGCCTGCTTTTAAACTCCTGTTTTTAACCATCTGTCCTTATGTTGCATCTTAAATAAAATAATGAAATTAACCCCTGACATCTGATGGGATACAATTCTGATTAGTGTTTTAATAATAAGAAATAATTACTAGGAATTGTCCAATGACAAGGTCTGCACAATTCCTAGGATTATTGTGATCGGAACATGACATTCATTCAGTTACTATCTGACCTATCATCCGTTGCTTCTAATTTCACCAAGACTCACTAATTGCGTGTTAACATCAGGCATCAACCAGCAGCTACAGTACTTCCTTGACGGTATCAGCTCTCGTACAGAATTATGCCCTGATGGCTTTAATAAATCATTCCAGCTCTCATGACCATTCACAAACACTGCCAATTAGATGTTAAGAGCCCTGCCTTCAAACAGAATGTGTAGCCTCCATGACAACAATGCCTGATTCAGATACTTTGAAACAATTCTCTTCACAACCACCTCAATAAATTCCGTTCTTTCATTGTGTTTATGGGGGGGGGGTGAGGAGGGGGGGGGGGGGAATGAAGGCAGTCCATCACCCTATAACTCTCCCACTGTTATTTCTTGGTTAGACTGAAATGTGAAAGGAATCCAAGCTGTTTGGGAATCTGCCCCATTTTCTACCCCATTCTGTCCCACAACAAAAGCTTTTCACTGTACCTCGGTACACGGAATGATAAATAAAACTAAACTGTTCAACACAGTTCCATTCAAAGGAATGCATAGGCCAGTTCTGAAGCAAAGAACATCTGTTGATTTTTAGAACTGAACCAAATACATTGTTTTTAAAAAGTTAATTGATCAATGCAAAAAAAAGAACACAAACAGGTATCCTTCAGTGCTGCATTGTTTTTACCTATTTTTATCTATTTTTTTTATAGAGAGAAATAAAATGACACAGCATGGAATCCGTGCCGACCAAGGTGTCCCATCCAAGCTGGTCCCATTTTCCCGTGCCTGAGCCATATCTTTCTGAACCATTCCTATCCATGTTCCTGTCCAAATGTCTTTTAAAATTGATATTGGACCTGCCTCAAGTACTTCCTCTGGCATCCTGTTCTACATAGCCACCACTCTTCATGTGAGAAAGTTGCCTTGGTTTGACTGAAGAGATCCTTCAGTCTCCTATGTGCCAAGGAATAAAGTCCTAACCTGTCCAATCTCTCCTTATAACACAGTCCCATTTCTATATCTGTTTATTTAAATCAGCACTGTTACATCTCTCCATGACTCCTGAAGTCAGCCTTTAAAAGAACCTGCATGTCATCAATGGACAGGAATAGGGTGCAGAGTGAAAGCTCAAGGTAAACATAGAAACATAAAAACATAGAAAATAGGTGCAGGAGTAGGCCATTCTGCCCTTCGAGCCTGCACCGCCATTCAAAATGATCATGGCTGATCATCGAACTCAGTATCCTTTGCCTGCCTTCTCTCCATACCCCCTGATCCCTTTAGCCACAAGGGCCACATCTAACTCCCTCTTAAATATAGCCAATGAACTGGCCTCAACTACATTCTGTGGCAGAGAATTGCAGAGATTCACCACTCTCTGCGTAAAAAATGTTTTTCTCATCTCAGTCCTAAAAGATTTCCCCTTTATACTTAAACTGTGTCCCCTTGTTCTGGACTTCCACAACATCGGGAACAATCTTCCTGCATCTAGCCTGTCCAACCCCTTAAGAATTTTGTATGTTTCTATAAGATCCCATCTCAATCTTCAAAATTCTAGCGAGTACAAGCCGAGTCTATCCAGTCTTTCTTCATAGAAAGTCCTGCCATCCCAGGAATTAGTCTGGTGAACCTTCTCTGTACTCCATCTATGGCAAGAATGTCCTTCCTCAGATTAGGAGACCAAAACTGTATGCAATACTCCAGGTGTGGTCTCACCAAGACACTGTACAACTGCTGTAGAACCTCCCTGCTCCTATACTCAAATCCTTTTGCTATGAATGCTAACATACCATTCGCTTTCTTCACTGCCTGCTGCACCTGCATGTCTACTTTCAATGACTGGTGTACCATGACACCCAGGTTTCATTGCATCTCCCCTTTTCCTAATCGGCCACCATTCAGATAATAGTCTATTTTCCTGTTTTTGCCACCAAAGTGGATAACCTCACATTTATCCACATTATACTGCATCTGCCATGCATTTGCCAACTCATCCAACCTATCCAAGTCACCTTGCAGCCTGCTAGCATCCTCCTCACAGCTAACACTGCCCTCCCAGCTTCGTGTCATCCGTAAAAGTGGAGATGTTGCATTCAATTCACTCATCCAAACATTAATATATATTGTAAACAGCTGGGGTCCCAGCACTGAGCCTTGCGGTACCCCACTAGTCATTGCCTGCCATTCTGAAAAGAACCCGTTTACTCCTACTCTTTGCTTCCTGTCTGCCAGCCAGTTCTCTACCCACATCAATACTGAACCCCCAACTTTAAGTTTGTATACTAATCTCTTATGTTCGACCTTGTCGAAGTCCAGATACACCACATCCACTGGTTCTCCCCTATCCACGTTACTAGTTACATCCTCGAAGAATTCTATAAGATTCGTCAGACATGATTTACCTTTCATAAATCCATGCTGACTTTGTCCAATGATTTCACCACTTTCCAAATGTGCTGCTATCCCATCTTTAATAACTGACTCTAGCAGTTTCCCCACTACCGATGTTAGACTAACTGGTCTGTAATTCCCCGTTTTTTCTCTACCTCCTTTTTTTTAAAGTGGGGTTACATTAGCTACCCTCCAATCCTCAGGAACTACTCCAGAATCTAAAAAATTTGGATCAATTATCACTATTGCACCCACTATTTCTGGGGATACTTCCTTAAGTACTCTGGGATGCAGCCTATCTGGCCCTAGGGATTTATCGGCCTCTAATCCATTCAATTTACCTAACACCACTTACCGGCTAACCTGGATTTCACTCAGTTCCTCCATCTCATTTGACCCCCGTTCCCCTGCTATTCCCGGCAGATTATTTAAGTCTTCCTTAGTGAAGACAGAGCCAAAGTAGTTATTCGGCCTGCCGTAGTTGGTCTGCCATGTCCTTGTTCCACATGATCAATTCACCTGTTTCTGACTGCAAGGGACCTACATTTTTTTAACTAATCTTTTTCTCTTCACATATCTATAAAAACCTTTGCAGTCAGTTTTTATGTTCCCTGCCAGTTTTCTTTCATAATCTATTTTTCCTTTCCTAATTAAGCCCTTTGTCCTCCTCTGCTGGACTCTGAATTTCTCCCAGTCCTCTGGTAGGCTACTTTTTCTGGCTAATTTGTATGCTTCATCTTTTGTTTTGATACTATCCCTGATTTCCCTTGTTATCCACGGATGCACTACCTTCCCTGATTTATTCTTTTGCCAAACTGGGATGAACAATTGTTGTAGTTCATCCATGCAACCTTTAAATGTCTTCCATTGCATATCCACCATCAACCCTTTAAGAATCAATTGCCAGTCTATCTTGGCCTATTCACGTATCATACCCTCAAAGTTACCTTTCTTTAAGTTCAGGACCCTTGTTTCTGAATTAACAATGTCACTCTCCATCCTAATGAAGAACTCAACCATATTATAGTCACTCTTGCCCAAGGGGCCACGCACAACAAGACTGCTAACTAACCCTTCCTCATTACTCAATGCCCAGTCTAGAATAGCATGCTCTCTAGTTGGTTCCTCTACATGTTAACCATATAACCATATAACAATTACAGCATGGAAACAGGCCATCTTGACCCTTCTAGTCCGTGCCGAACATGTATTCTCCCCTAGTCCCATATACCTGCGCTCAGACCATAACCCTCCATTCCTTTCCCGCCCTGAAAACTATGTTGGTTTAGAAAACTATCCCGCATACATTCCAATAAATCCTCTTCCTCAGCACCCCTGCCAATTTGATTCACCCAATCTATATGTAGATTGAAGTCACCCATTATAACTGTTTTACCTTTGTTGCACGCATTTCTAATTTTCTGTTTGATGTCATCCCCAACTCCATTACTACTGTTAGGTGGCCTGTACACAACTCCCACTAGCGTTTACTGCCCCTTAGTGTTTCGCAGCTCTACCCATATTGATTCCACATCCACCAAGCTAATGTCCTTCCTTTCTATTGCGTTAAACTCCTCTCTAACCAGCAACGCTACCCCACCTCCTTTGCCTTTCTGTCTATCCCTCCTGAATATTGAATATCCCTGGATGTTCAGCTCCCAGCCTTGGTCACCCTGGAGCCATGTCTCCGTGATCCCAACTATATCATAGTCATTAATAGCTATCTGCACATTCAACTCATCAACGAATGCTCCTTGCATTGAGACACAAAGCCTTCAGGCTTGTTTTTACAACATTCTTAGCCCTAATACAATTATGTTGAAAAGTGGCCCTTTTAATGTTTTCCCTGGATTTGTCTGCCTGCCACTTTTACTTTTCACCTTGCTACCTATTGCTTCTCCCCTCATTTTACACACCTCTGTCTCTCTGCTCACGCACTTAAGAAACCCACCACCTCTTATTCTCTGTTTATTATCTGTTTCTTCTTTCCCCCCTACATGTTGGGTCTGAGTGCTTCCCTTCTCTGTCTCCTGCCTCACACATTGTCTACTAGCTTTCTCTATTTGAGTCCCTCCCCCCAACCGTTCTAGTTTAAAGTCTCCCCAGTAGCCTTTGCAAATCTCCCTGCCAGGATATTGGTCCCCATCGGGTTCAAGTGCAACCCGTCCTTTTTGTACAGGTCACACCTTCCCCAAAAGAGGTCCCAATGATCCAGAAACTTGAATCCCTGCCCTCTGCACCAGTCCTTCAGCCACGCATTTATCCTCCACCTCGCTCCATTCCTACTCTCACTGTCGCTTGGCACAGGCAGTAGTCCTATGTTACCTTTGCGGTCCTTTTCCTTAACTCTCTTCCTAACTCCCTAAATTCTCCTTTCAGGACCTCTTCGCTTTTTCTACCTATGTCATTGGTACCTATATGTACCACAACCTCAGGATCCTCTCCCTCCCATTTAAGGATATCGTGGACACGTTCAGACACATCTCAGACACATCCCAGACCCTGGCACCAGGGAGGCAAGCTACCATCTGGGTCTCCTGACTGCGTCCACAGAATCGCCTTTCTGACCCCCTAACTATTGAGTACCCTATTACTACTGCCCTCCTCTTCTTTTCCTTACCCCTCTGAGCAACAGGAGCAATGCAAGAGGACTACAGAGAACAATCCACAATGGGAAGGGAATAGCCTGAGATGGAACGGTTACAAAAGAATGGAAGTGGAATAAAGAGCAGCAAAGAATCACTGAGTGTTAGTGGGAGCCTGAACTACAGCTTGATACTGGAACAAATGAAGTCGGAGCTAGATTATATAACTCAAGGCTGATAGTCTGCTCCGCTGTTTAATAATCTTGAGCTTGCCTCCACTTTCCTGCCTTAGGACTTCTGAAAGACAGACAGAAGAAGGGTCTCGACCTAAAACGTCACCCATTCCTTCTCTCCAGAAATACTGCCTGTCCCGCTGAGTTACTCCAGCATTCTGTGTCCATCTTGGGACTTCTCTTCCCTGATCCAAAAACCTGTCCATTTCCCTGGTAGACACAAAATGCTAGAGTAACTCAGTGGGACAGGCAGCATCTCTGGAGAGAAAGAATGGGTGACATTTCAGGTCGAGATCCTTCTTTAGACTTAATTTCTATCCATTTCACTTTTGAGTATGTTCAATGATTCCACCCCATGGCTCTTCAAATTGACAATTTAAATGAATTAATAATCCTCTGAGTGAAAATTCCTCCTCATCTCCATCTTAAATAGGCAGCCCCTCATTCTGAGGCAATGGCACATGCTTTTTGATTGCTCTACAAGGAAAAACATCCTTGCAACACACATCCTTTCAACAAACAGATGTTTGCTTTGGCCTGCCAGTTTGTTCGGCTAGTTCCTCATTGTTAAAACGCACGATGAATGTTTTAATTGTTCTTTAGAACTAGATAGAACTTCTAGTGTTTTAGTTAACCTTTCCAATATATAAGTATCATTTTCTTTGAAAGATCAGGTGTCCAGTGTTTATAGGTCAGTCTGCGAGATGTCAATGCTTTACCAAGCAAGAGAGAAGGGAGCACGTCTAGAGTAACATTCAATGTGACAGAAGATCAAGAGAGAGGGAAAAGTAAATCGTGAGGAAAAAATAAAGTCAATGAGCTGAAAACACAATGGTATCGCAGTGTTTTACCAGACTGAGCAGGAAATATCAGTGGTAGTGAACCAGGTACAAAATGAACACAGTATTCATCGACTGCACTGCATCTGTCGATGAACAGGAGATGGAGTAGGATGCAGAAACAAGGAACTGCAGGTGTAGGTTTACAAAAGTCAGCGGGTCAGGCAATAGCTCTGGAGAACATTGATGGATGATGTTTCGGGTCAGGACCAGGATGGAGTGGGATGTCTGACTCATGGAAAAAAGCACGTTGTTAAATATATTCAATAAGTCAATATATTCAGAGAACAAAGTCTGTTCAGAAATAGTGGAAACCAATTTAGTAATTACAGGAACTTCCAAAAAAAGCAGACATACAGCCCTGGAGTGAAATGCAATGAGGAGTGGAGAAACTATATTTTAGTTAAGTGTATCAGAAATCTCTCAGTCACTTATATGGTCAGTAACATGATCGCAAAATATGTTTGGTAGGGAATACAACTGTTCATCCATGCATTGACCTGCAATGGTATTGTCATATAATGCAACTAACAAAGAAAGTCACTCTGAAGAAGGGTCTCAACCCGAAATTTCTCCCATTCCATCTCTCCAGAGATGCTGCCTGTCCCGCTGAGTTACTCCACCATTTGGTGTCTATCTTAAGAAAGTAATTGGTTGTTTTCAACAGAAGTAATCTTTCCTCGCTTTTATTTCAGCAATCAACAAACTTTATGTTCGGTGACACTATATTCTACATTATATTCTGGTGACACTATATTCTATGCTAATCATAAAACAACAACAATTCAACAAATACATCATTTAAGGATGGGAAGGCTGTAAAATGTGAAGACTGTTTTTAAGTTGCACACTCTGCAGAACAACACACACACAGTGTCCATCATAAAACAAGAATTCAAAAGTCAATAAAATTCCATGAGATTAGGAATAGTAGAATTAGGCCATTCAGCCCATCAAGTCTACTCTGCCATTCAATCATGGCTGATCTATCTCTCCCTCTTAACTCCATTCTCCTGCCTTCTCCCCATAACCTCTGACACGTGTACTATCCAAGACTCTGCCTTAAAAATATCCACTGACTTGGCCTCCACAGCCTTCTGTGGCAAAGAATTCCACAGATTCGCCACCCTCTGACCAAATAAATTTCTCGTCATCTCCTTTCTAATAGAACGCCCTTTAATTCTGAGGCTATGACCTCTAGTCCTAGACTCTCCCACTAGTGGAAGCATCTTCTCCACATTTACTCTATCTAAGCCTTTCACTATTTTATATGTTTCGATGCTCATTCTTCTAAACTCCAGTGAGCACAGGCCAAGTGGCGACAAACGCTCATCATAGGTTAACCTTCTCATTCCCGGACCAGATTCGGTTGGGGATGAGGGAAAGGACATGATATTATTACAGAGGAGGCTTATAACAGAATCAAGAGTCAAGAGTGTTTTATTGTCATGTGTCCCAGATCGAACAATGAAATTCTTACTTGCAGCAGCACAACAGAATATGTAAACATAGTACACTGTAAACAATATAATAAATGAGAAAAAAAAGTTAAGTGTGTATATACACACACATACATAGGTACACATAAAAAACAAAAAATAATAATAACAATAATAATCTATGTAGTTCAGAGCTTCTTTGAGGTTGTAGTGTTTAATAGTAAGATTAAATGAGCTTACCAGTTTGAAGTTTGATCTTTATTTTATGAGGACATTCTTCAAAGCAGCGGTGTGGAATCACAGTAATAGTAAGTGAAATAAACATAGTAAGATTAGAAGAACTAGGATACCAGTTGACCTTTATGATAGAGGGTGGGCGTGGAGGGCACGTAATCCCTCGACGTAACTCCTCATAAAATAAATATCAAACTTCAAACTGGTAAGTTCTCGTTTAATCTTACTATTTTACTTCGGAGTCACGTGAGTGACTACGTGAAGATTTTAAAGATCTGTGATTTCATGCCGTGGAACAAATCCATGCTTCACTCACTGCCGAAGTCATTCAAGGGAGAAAGTATGTTATCGTATTCAGACATGAATCAAATTCAAACAATAACAATTTATTTTAACAAAATTAATGCTCCCTTGGGCTAAATATATTACAGAATTCAAATTTGATTCTGCAACACCGCAGGTTTGGCTATTGGCTTATTGTAAAAGAATTGGAAGGTCTTCTCTCTAGACCATCCTGCTGTTGCCAGGATATGGTCCATAGGCACTTTCATGTCTCTAGCTGCCGATGTTGCTGCTGCCCTTGGGAATGATATTTAAAATGTCAGTATCCACCCCAGCAGCTCCCAAAACCTTCTGAGCCATCTAGAGATGGTCTGTGCTGATACCCGGTCATTAGGCTGTTTATAACTGACCCATAGTGCCAATTCACTACCTCTTAAAGTTTTAGTAGTAGAGTAAGGTATAGTAGAAGGTGTATCATTACACACAGTCGGGTGTCAGATGGGTATGCCCGGAATTCCAAAATGTATCCTGATGTTCCTGGTCTATCTTGTTTAACCAGCTCCAAGATGCGAAAGTTTATCTTTTCTGTAGATACCATCATATTGTCCAGTCTCAGTTTATGTAGAGACTGGACCCTTTGAGCTGAGACCAGTGCCATCAGCATACTGCTTTTAATGTGAGCTTTTCCAGGGACAGGGACATTGCTGGTGACCAACCCCTTAGCAATGTTAGTACAACACTGACATCCCAGATCTTGGAGTACCTCGCTCTAGGAGGGTTAGTGTTGTAAATAAACCTTATAAGTTTGGCAACTAGGTGAGATCCCATGGAGAGTTGTCGTGGTGCCTGCCACCATTAAGCTGACAGGGCACTCCTAGCGCAATTATAGCGCTGCAGCTCAGTCCTTCATCTACATGAAGGCTGGACAGGAATTTCCAGGAAGTTGGTGATTGTAGCTGTATTATACGCTACACCAGTCCTTGAGCAATACGACTCCCATATTCCCATGCTGGAGAGGTACTGCTTTTTGTTGATTCTCGATAGGCCGCCGTGATCATGGTCCTGTTCGCCAGCCCGGATCTAGCATGATGGACTTATGGTTCAGAGACTATGTCAAGGACCACAGGGACCCATGGATGTGTGGGCCAATCAGGTACTTCCAAGACACCTGATACTGAGTCCATATGTATTTTGCATAGGACCCGACATACGAGGCAGGAGGGGGGAAAAAGCATAGTAAACAATTTTTCCCCAATTCGGCGAGAAGCGTCCATTGCTGCTGCCCCAGGTCTGGTTCCTAAGCGACATATGTTGGTAACTGGTGATTGAGTCTAGATGCAAATAGATTGATATCTGGTGTACCATATCGTATAGTAATATCAGCAAATATTTTTTGTGGTCTAACATCCATTCGGTGCTGTCATTAAATGTTCATGACCTGGTGTCTGCCATTGTATTGAGCTAACCTGGTAGGTAAGTTGCTGATAGCCAAATATGTATGTTAACACACCATTGCCAGATTGTATTGGCCAGATAGACAAATGATATCGATTTTACGTGAGTGACTACGTGAAGAAGGCCGTCATCCCACGGCGCATCATACGTTGACTCACTGTGCGCAAACGAGCCGACTGGCAGCAACATTTGCGCTGTCCAGCGGTAAGTTTAAACCAACAAGGTAAGTTTTTAAACTTGTTCAAGAAGGAACTGCAGATGCTGGAAGATCGAAGGTACACAAAAATGCTGGAGAAACACAGCGGGTGCAGCAGCATCTATGGAGCGAAGGAAATAGGCGACGTTTCGGGCCGAAACCCTTCTTCAGACTGATGGGGGGTGGGGGGGGGAGAAGGAAGGAAAAAGGGAGGAGGTAGGAGCCCGAGGGCGGGGGGATGGGAGGAGACAGCTCGAGGGTTAAGGAAGGGGAGGAAACAGCAAGGGCTAGCAAAATTGGGAGAATTCAACGTTCATGCCATCCGGACGCAAGCAACCCAGGCAGAATATGAGGTGCTGTTCCTCCAATTTCCGGTGTTGCTCACTCTGGCAATGGAGGAGACCCAGGACAGAGAGGTCGGATTGGGAATGGGAGGGGGAGTTGAAGTGCTGAGCCACCGGGAGTTCAGGTAGGTTATTGCGGAATGAACGGAGGTGTTCGGCGAAACGATCGCCCAACCTCCGCTTAGTCTCCCTGATGTAAATCAGCTGGCATCTAGAGCAGCGGATGCAGTAGATGAGGTTGGAGGAGATACAGGTGAACCTTTGTCGCACCTGGAACGACTGCTTGTGTCCTTGAATGGAGTCGAGGGGGGAGGTGAAGGGACAGGTGTTGCATTTCTTGCGGTTGCAACGGAAAGTGCCCGGGGAGGGGGTGGTACGGGAGGGAAGGGAAGAATTGACAAGGGAGTTGCGGAGGGAGCGGTCTTTGCGGAAGGCAGACATAGGGGGAGATGGGAAGATGTGGCGAGTGGTGGGGTCACGTTGGAGGTGGCGGAAATGGCGGAGGATTATGTGTTGGATTTGCCGGCTGGTGGGGTGAAAGGTGAGGACTAGGGGGACTCTGCCCTTGTTGCGAGTGCGGGGATGGGGAGAGAGAGCAGTTTTGCGGGGCATGGATGAGACCCTGGTGCGAGCCTCATCTATGGTGGCGGAGGGGAATCCCCGTTCCCTGAAGAATGAGGACATTTCCGATGCCCTGGAATTGCCTTTGTTTTGCAGGAAACTCATTTTCAGAGTTTGCCTGCTGGATTGGGAGCAAAGTCCGGACGGGCCGCGGATAAACCACAACGGACCACGGGAACCCAGTCACGGAACAGAGGGAATCCCGGTCATGACATTGGGGATACCCGGAAACGGACCGCAGGACCCGCTACAGAGACCGCGGCACCCACTACAGAGAGGACTCGCTACAGTGCGAGTAGCGGGTGATGGTCAAAATTCGCCTCACGAATCGCTGGCAATGGAGCCAGCAGCGTCGGACTGATGCCGACAGCACCTAGACAGCCGTTTTGGAGGGTTAGTCAGGAAATTTGTATCTCCCTCTCTGCGGAGGGGAGTGTAAGGAAGAGGCCCATACATTTAACCATACGGGCCAGAAGTCCCTAGGCAAACCCGTTTGGAGGGTTAAATTATATCTCCTCTCTGTGGAGAGGCGTGTAGGGAAGAGGCCCATTCATTAAAACAAAACGTGCCAGGAGTACCTAGGCAAACCCAAATGGAGGGTTAGCCACTATTTGATCTCTTGCTCTGAGGATGGGAGCGCAAGGAGAAAGCCCGCAAACAAGTCGGGGCAGGAGGATTTCGGATGGAGAGGTAACCTCCTTCATGGGTAACGTGTTTAAACGTTCAAAACTCACATGGAGCACCTGGTGGAGAGGTGCTCCACAATGATATACTCCAAAGGAGGGAGTTATCAGCCCGGGTATTATGGAGAACTCACAGGCAGCGGCACCTGTTTCGGGGCTGCACAAATGTCTCCTGCTCTGAGGAGAGGAGCATCCACGGTCAGTTTCAGCCTGACCCAAAGCAAGAACATGACATAAGGTCCGCTGGAGGGGCCATGTCAACGCAGGTATCCTCAGGGGCCTGCGGCAGCACCTGTTTTCAAGGCTGCCTACAAATCTCACTCTCAGTGGAGGGGAGTGCGATTGATCAGTAGGTAACTGATCTCAAATTTAAAGTATGAACATACTGAAGCACATGCATATGGCCTCAAGAGTACTCGCAAATAAAGGGTTTGCTGCCAGAAGAGTTAGTCTCCAGCCGTTGGCAGAATACCCGGAAGAGGCCAGAGTTCTCACGCTACAAGTGCCGGCAAGGGAACAGCACTATCAGGGTGACATTGGAGAAACCAGCCGCCAAATCCTCTCTTCAAGTAAGACCAGAAGAAGGAAGCAAAAGCTGTCGGACTAATCAAGGTATCAACGAAAACTTCATCAGTAGGCGACAACACACCCCACACCTCCATAGGGGGTAAGCGGTTCACTGAAGCCGGTGGTAGCTTGAAAGCTGGGCACGCAAATATGATCAGAGTCGTCTTTCAAGGCAGACTCAGAGTTATGGCCAGAATTGTCTTACAAGGCAGGCTCAGTATGATGAGGTTTCAGACCAAGACCCAAGTAGGGGTCAGGAGAAACAAGGGATCCACAATCCCTACCAGTCCTACTCCCAATCAAGGAGAGAAAAGGAACCCACATCAGGGGCCTTTGGGCTTACCACAAGACCACCGGTAGCCATGGAGGTAGGTGGGTCTGGGTTCATCGAAACAAGGGATTGTGGACCAGTTACATGTTCGTAATTTTTACTCTTGTGTTTTTGTTCAAAATGACATTGAAAAACAACATGAGTTTCAGATCTGGTTTTTAAAAACAGATAATAACATGTGATAATTTTTACTGCACAACATATATAGGTTCCATGCAGACTTGGAATTCGGACCGGAGTTGTCTTCGAGGCAGGCCCAGTATTATGGGCAGGATTGCCTTTCAGGACAGGTGACAGATGGAGGATGTCACTTCATCCAGGTTTAACTCATACGTGCAGTACAGACTTTCAGAATAGTAAATTTTTGTTACGGTCTAACAACTGTTTTATAGGAGCTAAATGGCAAGCATCAATCTCAAAGATGCATGCTATGCAGTTTCCCATTTACTGGAATCGCCAGAGATATTGAAATTTACCTGGATGGGGCTATAATAACAGTTAAAGCATTGCAAAATAGACTAACTACAGTTCCCAGGTTTATTTACCAAATTTCCAAACGGAGCTTGGGCTGCTCAGAGCTCAAGAACATTAATTATCATTTATCTGAAATGATGTTAAACGCTGGGTTTTGCTAAAAAATAGTAAGATTAAACGAGAACTTACCAGTTTGAAGTTTGATCTGTATTTTATGAGGAGTTACGATGAGGGATTACGTGAAGAACCCGCTCAGTGCGCAGGCGCGGCATACTTCCAAGCAGCGGTGTGGAATCACAGATAGACACAGTTATTTGAAGTAAACATAGTAAAGATAAGGAGACATCAATTTATTAGTTTGATCCATATAATGAGGGTGGGAGCGGAGGGCACGTAATCCCTCATCGTAACTCCTCATAAAATACAGATCAAACTTCAAACTGGTAAGTTCTCGTTTAATCTTACTATTTTACTTCGGAGTCACGTGAGTGACTACGTGAAGATTTCAAAGCTCTGTGATTTCAAACCGTGTAACAGTTTCATTTCACTCACTGCCGAAGTTCTTGAGGGAGGAAGTGTTATCGTAATCACCCAATGAGTCTATTTGTAGAAAAACACAATGGTATTTTTTAAACAATAACAACAAAGAATTAAGTTGCTCCCCTGGACTTAAATTAAATATTTGCAGTTCGTAAATCTTTACTGCAAATAAACCAGGTTTTGCCAACGGCTTATTATAAAATTTCTGAACGGTCTTTCCCCCCCCCCACCATCCTGCTGTAGCCAGGATGTGGTCTATAGGCATGTCCATTCTTTAGCCGTTGACATGGATGCTGTCCTGGTGGAATAAAATTTGTACATGTTAGTGTTTATCCCAGCAGTTTCTAGCACCTGCTTGAGCCATCTCGCAATGGTTTGGCTCGTCACCCGACCATAAGGTTTTTGTGACTGACCCACAAGGCTTTTCATCTCCCTCGAATATTTTGGTTGTGTCTATGTAGGATAGTAGGTGGGTCATGGCACATAACTGTGGTTCTGGTGGGTAAGCCACGACTGGATTAGGTGTTCCTGGTCTGCTCTGTTTGATCAGTCGCTGGATAACGACAGATCTGGTCTGGAGCTGTGATCATGTTGTCCAGTCGCAATAGGTGTAGTGACTGAACCCTCTGAGCGGATACAAGTGCTGCATACTAGATACACATGCTTTTAAACCATAAAAGGCGCCCAACATCTCTAGATAGTTAATGACCAGTGTAAGTAGTAATGATGACTCTAGGTTAGTCCATCTACCACCTGTGCTGGATATGGAGTTAGTCGCTCCCCAGCCTTGAGCACTGGCATCTGTTTGAGTAACTAAAGTAGGGTTAGTGATAAAGATAGGGCTGAAACTATGCCAAACGTTTTCTGCCCACCACTGTAGCTCTGATATTGCTTCAGTGGGTAAGTTCATGACATGATCATAGTGACCTGTATGTCGTTTTATTGCCTGTACATTTGCTCTCTGTAAATTTTTTGATAGTGCAAAGGTCCGAATTGTGTAGCCGGAAATGCTGCTACCATTTCCCCAATTACTCTTGCTACTTGTCGAATAGTTGGTCGCTCGTTGACCATTAAATTGTTGCATGATTGTGCTAATTCAACCATTTTTGCCTTTTGCAAGGTAACAGTCATCTGGACTGAGTTAATTGTGAAGCCCAGGTAGTCCATGATAGTGGATGGCTTCAACTTAGATTTATCTGGATGTAGGACGAACCCCAGAGTTTCGAGGAGCTGTTTTGTAGCTGATACTGCTGCCACAGCCAATTCCATCATTTTCCCTATTATCAGAATATCATCCAGATATGCCATGACAATATGTTTTTGTTTTCTTAGTATTGCCATGGCTGGGTTCAATATTTTGGTGAATAATCTTGGGGCTGAAGTTAGCCCATAGGGCAATGCTTTGTACCATCCAGATAAATTTTAGGTATCTGCGATGATCCTTGTATATGGGTACTCGATAGTAAGCATCTTTAAGATAAATGCTTGCCATGAAGTGTCCTTTGGAATTCAGTTGTTTGGCAGTAACATATGTCTCCATTTTGAAATATATATACTTAACAAATTTGTTTAGTGATGTTAAGTCAATGATGATGCGACAGCCACCATCTTTTTTGGTTTTAGTGAATATATTCGATACAAATTCCAAAGGTTCATGTTTGGTCTTTTCGATGATCCCCTTTGTGATAAATCTCACCAGTTCAGCTTGTCCCTCACGTTTCTCTTTGACGGAGGGAGAAATACCCTTTTTCAAATTCCAAGGGTTCATGTTTTGCTTTTTCAATGATACCCTTTGTAACTAGTCTCATCAGTTCAACTTGTCCTTCTCGTCTCTCTTTTACTGAGAGGGAGAATACCCTTTGGGGTAAATGCTGAACTGGTGGCAAGTTACCTGATATAAACTGTATTTTGTATCCACTAATGCCATTGAGTATATACTGATCACTCGTGATAGCCTCCCATGCTGCTTTAAACTGGTGCAATCTACCTCCTGTTAGTATTAAGCCTCCACCTCCCAAATGTTGATAGGAACCAGACCCACCTACCTCCATGGTTACGGGTATTTCCTCTGATTCCCTTTGGTCGGACGAGGCTTGCGAGGTGTCTGATGTGGCGTGTTTGTTGGGGGTTGGCGCATTTTCCATGGGGTCCGCTCTGGGCCCTGGTCTAAAAAAGACTTACGGTGAAAGTAAGCGGACCCCGAGCTATCATCAGTGTTGAATGGCGGATGTTTACTGGTGGATGCGGCGGGGTGCTGCCACTTGGTGGTGTGTGTTTTCAGTTTGCTCGTTTTATACCCTGCCGTCATGAGGCCTCGGTCATGTCCTTCATGCGTTTAGGTAGGTCTTTCCCGAAGAGCAGCCTGTCTGGCTCATCGGCTGGTGTTTTACACAGCCCGGCAAATCGAGGATTGATGGCAGGTTTGATGATTTCTTTCCGCAGATTATTAATTTCAAACTGCGTGTTACACAACAACGCGAGTGTATCCTGTTGATTGGTGGTCATCTCGGTGTTGTTTATAGAACGAGCAAACGAAGTGATGCCTGCTGTCAATAGTCGGAGTATCCGCTGCAGCTTTAGCTCGTGGTGCCAGATGGTTGCCCCAATGTGTCCCCAGATTTGGCTGTTCACCGCTGGTACTTTTAGAGATTCACAGTTCTCCGGCGCCGTATAGGTATCTAAAGCTTCATTAATCACCTGCTCCTGCAGAGCTCTGTTGGAAAGGTGATTGATACTTGCCGCTAGTTTGGCCTCTAGCGGTTCCCCTGCACGGGGTTTTTGACACGTAGCGGCCCACTACACCAAGCAGCTGTTCCTGCTCCTGCACCCCCTGCATACTCCCGAAATCTTCAGCCATAACCCCTTGTTCTGGACCAGCCCAGTCCTGGTCCCCAAAGCTATCCTCTGGAAAGGAGGATGCAATGGACAATGCAGGAGGCACTGTAGAGGGAGTGCCTGACCTCCCTCTGCAAGAGCTCCCCTCCCGGGGTGCACCTTGCTGGAGCACCTGCTCCAAGAGCCGCTCCATGCGGATCAGGCGGCTGTCCCTCCCCCTCCTGGGTGGAGAGACGTCCCCGTCCGATGAGTCAGATGCCACCAGCCGGTTGCTCTTCCGTTTGGCTTTGCCTCCAGCCCGCTGTTCAGGCGTTAGCGGAGCTGGACTCGCCTCGGTGTCGGGGATAGCGGAGCGCCCGGATAGCGCTCCTACCGCCTGTTGCTGCCCCCCCCTTCTCCTCTTGCGGAGTTGGACGGGGGGCAGATTTCTTCGAAAGTCTTGTCTTGAGTGTGGACATTCTGCAAGAGAAGACAGCCGGCTCTTCTTCGGTAAGGAAAGCCGACTTCTGTTCACTTACCTGATGGTCCGTCTTTGAAATTGCAGCGGGAGCTGTTTGACTTCCGCTGCTGCCGCTGTTGCACTGCTGGCGTAATGCCGCGCCTGCGCACTGAGCGGGTTCTTCACGTAGTCACTCACGTGACTCCGAAGTAAAATTAACTGTTCTAGGCCCAAACTATATTTGAAGAATCAGGGTCCCACCCACCCTTAAATTTAAGTTGATACCAATCAGAACTACTGATTATTGGGACTAGCATTTAACTATCAACTAACAAGGGATTCCGCCCTTGAGCAAGAGATGCTATTAACAGAAGCCTGTAACAACCTCGTTGGTTATTAAGCAGCTTTCTATTCATCAAGATGTAGTTAACAATTTAGCAGCTGTGTATCAGCGGTACAAATTGGGCTTTGCATTACCTGAAGTTAAAACATGCAAAGAATTAACCTCTCTAGTACCATATAGGTCATTACAAATAAACCTATACTATTCTCAGCTGAAGCTACCGAAAATCACGATGGTAGCAGTATTCAGCATTGCTCCAGTATTTTTGATCGGGTATACTTAGTATTACAAATTAATACTAGTGCTCAAAATTGAGAAGTATGGTATGCCATCTCCAGTTACGGAGGCGGATGCAGGTTGCATAATTTACCGATTTTCAGTAATTGGTATCAACTACCTATAACTCGGTGCATTCTATACATTAAAGGTTATTGTAAAAATCTGCATGCTTAACTCCAAGTTGATACACTATGGGGGTGGCATGTGTTAGTCACATGGGTGCTATGAAGTTTAAATATCCTGTGATATTTACCTAATCTTATTTTGAAACTACTATCTCATGTGAAATCTATGAAAAACAGGATGGATGTTGGACTACATAGTATTTAATGTCATTTGGCTTGATGGAACATTGAATATCGATATATTTACATACAGGCTTATTTACCAGCTGCAAAACACTGTGGCATACAGTGGCAAAAGATACATTATCGCCATTTGGTGGAGGAATTATTGCATGTGTGTTTCTCCATTCTGCCTCATCAGTGGGGGTTTATGGAAGATATGGAAGTGGGCAGCATAGTGGCACAGCAGTAGAGTTACTGCCTTACAGTCCTCACAGCGTCAGAGACCTGGGTTCAATCCCCACTAGGGGCGCTGTCTGTACGAGTTTATACATTCTCCCCATGACCGTGTGGGTTTTCGCCGAGATTTTCGGTTTCTTCCCACACTCCAAAGACGTACAGGTTTGTAGGTTAATTAGCTTGGCAGAAATGTAACTTGTCCCTAGTGTGTGTAGGAAAGTGTTAGTGTGCGGGGATCACTGGTCAGCACGGACTTTGTGGGCTGAAGGGGCTGTTTCCTCGCTGTATCTCCAAAACTAAAACGAAAAAATAAAGATTTTGGTTCAATAGGCAAAGGCAGACACCTGGAAGTTGCCTGTTGGTGGGTCAGGTGGTAGAATGTTTCAGCAATTAATCCTGATCTTCACATCTCCAGGCACCAGGGTTCGATCATGTGTGGAGTCTGTCTGGCCTACTGTGTAGGAAGGAACTGCAGATGCTGCTTTAAACTGAAGATAGACACAAAATGCTGGGTTAACTCAGCAGGACAGGCAGCATCTCTGCAGAGAAGTAATGGGTGACATTTCGTGTCGAGACCCTTCTTCAGACTGATGACAGGGGAGAGGGAGATACATAGATAAGAAGTTTAAGGTGTGAAAATAGGACAAAGCGAATGGGGATCATGTATGTCCTACCTTTGCCTGTGTAGGTTTTGGCTGATTGGTCCAGTTTTCTCTCACCTCCCAAAGCTGCTGGTGGGGTGTGTAGCTATTATAAATTGCTCCCTAATATAGTCCATGGCAAAGAAAATCTAAGGCAGGTAAAGCACACAAGAAACAATAATTTACCACGGATAGAATGAGGATGAATGGGATGAGGGGATTTCTCCTGTGAACCAGCAGGGCCTGATGGGCTGATTGGCATCCTTTTGCATCATAATAAGTAAGAACATTTGACATTATCTCACGGCTGCCTGCCCGTTCTGTTTCTGCAGTCAAGGGAACTGGATTTCAAAGGAGGAATTCACAATTGCCAACTCAGGTGTATCTTTGGGCACCCACCCATCCTCAACTTAAGATCATCAGCTTGAAATCAAACAGGTAGTTCCACATTCTCACCGCTCTCTGAGTATGAGACTCTCAAACTGATGAGATGAGTGATGGGAATATGGAACATGTCATTGGGAATAGTGTTCAGAATCATGAGAAAGTGCGATACGTTTATGAAGAGTAAGGCACTTGCGATAGCTATGGGTAAAGAAAGCTACCAGTTGGGAAAAAAGGTTGGCATTCAATGTTGCTCAATGTACTGTACCATTGTACGATACGATAGAACATTATTTATCCCAGGAGCGAAATTGATCTGCCAACAGACATAAACACAAAATACATTAGATTAAAGTGATGAGTGGAGAGGATTGGGGTTGTGCAAAGATTGGGGAGGGCTGGAGGGGGGAGTCTGTCTACCCCACAACAGAAGGGGACGGAGATGTTCAGTGGTAACCTTTCAGAGTAAAATAACTTAAACTTGAGTCATGGAGTGATACAGTGTGGAAACAGGCACTTTGGCCCAAATTGATCACACCGACCAACATTTCCCAACTACACTAGTCCCACGTGCCTGCGTTTGGACAATATTCCTCCAAACCTGTCCTATCCATGTACCTGTTACGACTCCCGAATGCAGGTACTTCAGAGCCGCATAACATAATTCAAAAACCAGATTAAAGTTCAAAAATAGTTTAAATTATTCGATGGAACACAAAACCCAAACCTGATTTAAACAACCCAGTCAGGGATATGGATGGACTAACAAACAATTAAACAGTGCTCCAGCCAGCCACGTAATGGACCGTCGAACCAGAGACTCTAAAACCTGCCTAAAGAGATATAACCCTGAAACAAAATACACGAAAACACTAAGGTCTGCCCTTATCCGTCCCAATTCAATATTTGTTAACAAGGAATGGTGAAAGTACACAAAGTTCTATGCCATGTGGCCAGTCCTTCCTCAGCTCACACTAGCAGACTGCTCACAAGGCAGGGTCGACGAAGAAGAGAGAGAATCCTGGGAAACTCTGGTATTTAAGCTTCAGATGAGTCACCCGTCACCTGACGCAGCTTGGCCAATCGGGTACAGGAGCCTTTTAACCCCTTGATTCCAGACACACAGCCATGAGGCCTGTACTCGGGAGAGAAACAGAGAAAGGTAAGTACATAGCATTCACCAGGGGGGGGAGCGCCTAACACCCCCACCCAAAGATACTGAATAAGTTTCAGAAGAAGGGAGAAAAAAAAACACCACCAAATCCCAGAAACTATTCAGGAGCTTTAACACTACTGGTGCGACAAGGCGTCAGCCAAGACATTATCCTTGCCACGGATATGACTGACCTCCAGGTTGTAGTCTTGCAGCTGCAAACTCCAGCTCATTAACCGCCGGTTCTTATTCTTCATACTCTGCAAAAATACCAAAGGATTATGATCCGTGAGTACGATGACAGGGACATTCGAGGAGCCAACATAAACCTCGAAATGATTCAGAGACATTAAAATAGCAAGGGCTTTCTCAATGGTGGAGTACCACTTCTGATGACGATTAAACTTCTTAGAGAAGTACGAAACTGGACGCTCCACCCCATCTGAATCATCCTGTAGAAGAACTCCACCAACCCCATGATCACTAGCATCCACTGCCAGCTTAAATGGACGCTCATAATCAGGTGCCGCAAGCACAGGTGCGCGCCCCAGAAGACTTTTAGTATGATCAAAGGTTTGTTGACACTCTGCGGACCACGCAAAAGCTACCTTCGGACTCAGCAAATCCGTCAAAGGGGCAGCCACCGCAGAGAAGTTTGGACAGAATCCTCTATAGTAGCCAACCATAGCCAGATACCTACGGAGTTCAGTCCTAGAGGTTGGAGCAGGAAATGCGACAATATGCCCCACCTTTTCCTCGAGAGTGTGAACCTGACCCCGGCCCACTACCTTACCCAGATACGTTACCGTGGCCTGGCCAAACTCACACTTCCCCAGATTGATAGTTAGGTTTGCCTCCGCTAGACGATGAAATACCTCCTTCAGATGACCGATGTGTTCGATCCACGACCTGGAGCACACAACCAAATCATCAAGGTATGCCTCACAGAAGGACAAACCAGACAATACAATGTTCACCAACCGTTGGAAGGTTGCTGGCGCATTGCGCATCCCAAATGCCATTACCGTGTACTGAAGAAAGTCATCAGGTGTAACAAACGCAGAGATCTCCCTCGCCCGCCTAGTCAAAGGGACTTGCCAATAGCCTTTTAACAAGTCCAACTTAGACACAAAAGATGCACTTCCCACACGATCCACGCAATCCTCCATCCGTGGGAGAGGATAGCAATCCGGCTTAGTTACACCATTCACTTTCCGAAAGTCTGTGCAAAACCTGTCCTCCCCATTAGCCTTCGTAAGCAGTAGACACGGAGAACTCCACGGACTACACCTAGGTTCGGCAATGCCATGCCGCCGCATATAGTCAACCTGACTCCTCAGACGATGACGCTTGTCAGGGTTGAACCGATACGGATGCTGTTTAAATGGCGCAGCACCGGCCACGTCAATGTCATGCTGCAGCACAGACGTCTGAGAAGGCACATCCGAGAACAGTGACCCATTTGACTCTACCAAAGCAAGTAGATCACCCCGCTGACTTTCAGTCAAATGAGACAACCGCAAGGGAAGCGACTCCAAAGCCTCAGAGTTACTCAGCTTTCCCTGCATCACTGCCACAGACAACCATGCCTCACCCACATCACCACCCGTGTCAGGGGGCAGCACCACTGCAGCCAAAACAGGCTTAGACAAAACCGAAGGACACAGCTCCTCCCCATCAACCTCCACAGGCTCCCGCCCATGGTACTGCTTCAGCATGTTGACATGACAGAGCTGAGTCTTACGCCTCCGATCAGGGGTACCAATAATGTAATCCCTCTCACCAACCTTCTTAACCACCTGATAGGGACCGCTATACCGAGCCTGCAGACTGGAACCAGAAATAGGCAACAACACCAGGACCTTGTCACCTGGAGAAAAATTCCTACTTGAAGCCTTCCTGTCGAACCAGTCCTTCATCCTAGACTGAGCAGAAGCAAGATTACCCATTGCCAGTTCACATGCCCTCCTCAGTCTAGACCGAAAAGTACAGACGTGGTCTAAAATACTACGTTTTGTATCCTGCTGCAACCATTTCTCCTTCAGGACCCTCAACGGACCACGTACAGTATGCACGAACACCAGATCAGCAGGACTGAACCCTAAAGACTCCTGCACGACCTCACGCACCGCAAACATAACTAGATGAACCCCCTCATCCCAGTCTTTTTCAAACTCCAGGCAGTAAGTCCTCAACATAGTTTTCAGAGTCTGGTGAAACCTCTCGAGAGCCCCCTGGCTCTCAGGATGATGCTCACTGGAGTAACAATGCTTAATATCTAACAACTTCATTACCTGACCAAAAACCTTCGACATGAAGTTGGAACCTTGGTCACTCTGCACAACCTTGGGCAAACCGAACAATGAAAAAAATTTAGTGAGAAACTTCACAATGGTAGGGGCAGTAATTCTACGCAAAGGGACCACCTCCGGAAAGCGGGTAGACGCACACATAATTGTCAATAAAAACTTGTTGCCCACCCTTGTCCGAGGTAGAGGACCCACACAATCAACTAGAATCCGCTCAAACGGCTCACCGACCACAGGGATTGGATATAAAGGCGCAGGAATAATCGATTGGTTCGGCTTTCCTGCCACCTGGCAAATGTGACAACACCTGCACTGCTGTTTCACGTCCTTTTTCAACTCTGGCCAAAAAAAATTCCGTAAGATACGGTCATACGTCTTATTGACCCCCAAATGTCCACCCAGAGGACCATCATGAGCCAAACAGAGTATCTCGTCCCTATACCGACGAGGCATCACAATCTTAGAAAATACCCCTTTGCTGTGGAATCCATATCCCCCTCAGGCACCGCGCAGTCGAACAGATCAGATAAACCTGGATCACTCTTTTGCTCCTCAACCAGCCGGTCACGGGACAGCGACACCGGCACATTTCCAGACACTACCCCATCTTGAGATGTAGAAACACCCTTCACAACACAGGATCTATCATCCTGATCCCCAAAAATGCTCTCACTCAGGTCCACTACATCCTCAAACTTCCCCTGGCTCTTAGCCATAGCCCTCGTGACAGCACAAGCTGCGAAGACCCTCGGATGCTGCATAGCCAATCTATCAGGACTCTGCACCATCGGAACAGCCGTCACCTCAGGAGTAACTAAAACTCTACCTCCTGCCAAGTCATTCCCCAAAATCACAGAAACTCCCCCAACGGGAAAACACGGCCGTAACCCAACAGTTACCCGGCCTGAAACCAACTCGGACTCGAGACTCACGGTATGCAAAGGCACTACCATGTCATCCATCCCGAATCCTACCACTGGGACACTTGACCCAACCGATGATTCCCCAGAAAACGGCAGTACACTATCCAATATAAAGGACTGAGCAGCACCAGTATCACGCAAGATGGATACTGGAACTCTATCACCACCATCCTCCAGAGAAACAAAACCATTCATGATGAACGCAGAATCATTCCTACACTCATCAGACTCAGGCACCTCAGGTACCACAGGTGCCTTCTGTGTACCCACGAAAGCCACAGGCTTTGCATTTTTCTGCTTCAGAACGGGACACGACTTTAACATGTGCCCTCTCCCTCTACAATAGTAGCACACAGGACCTTCCTTAGTCCTCAAATTTCCGTCAACCTTATCAGCTCGGACCTCCCCCTGTATCAACGTGCTGCCACTTGCAGGCACAGAAACACCTTTGACACTGCCACCGGCGACTCCACCACGATCAACCAGCCGTGCACCAAAACTATAGGATCGCCCAACAAAATCAGTTTTATGAGTCAATACATACTCATCTGCCAACACCGCGGCCTTAGACACCTCATTCACTTTCTGCTCATTAAGGTAAGTAGTAACCCTCTCAGGGAGACAGTTCTTAAAGTCTTCCATGATCATCAAGGCCCGCAGTTGCCCAATACATAGCATTCACCAGGGGGGGGAGCGCCTAACAGTACCTGTCTAACTGTTTCTTAAACATTGGGATAGTCCCTGCCTCAACTACCTCCTCTGACAGCTTGTTCCATACACCCACCACCCTTTGTGTGAAAAAGTTACCCCTCAGATTCCTATTAACTCTTTTCCCCTTCACCTTGAAACCTTCTGGGCAAGAGATTCTGTGCATCTACACGATCAATTCCTCTCATTTGAAGTGGAGCAGGTTCCACTCTTGTCTGAGAGCAAAATGGAACTGCTTGGTGTCAGGTCTGATCAATCAAGTGTTATTTTGTCTTGTTTGTTGTTCCACACATCCATGAATTTGCACAGTTCTAATATAAGGTGACAGTTTCCGAATATCCAATTAGAGATACATTATCCTTTATTTATGTTCAAGAAGATTACGTGGGACAAATCCAACAGTGACTTCCATTTATAAAGTAGATTCTATAAGGCAAAACATCTTAAGGTGCTTCACAAAGGCATTTTCACACAAAAAAAGGATAGCAACCTCATATTGATACCTTAGATCAGAGAACCGGACTGAACCCAGCAGTCTGAGAACAATTCTGAGACAGGAACTAAAGAAAATAATTTCTGTCTTTCCAAAATTAAGTTGGAGGGTACTTCTATTTCACCGATACCAGATTTCAGGCGAGCAGTTTAACAATATAGAGGAAGTGGAGGAGTCAGAATACTTGTTGATGAGGTGGAGCAGTTGCACTCAGTAAGCATGTGGAAACTGATGCTGTTTATCAGTGATGTTTCTAGGGGATAACATGTAGAGAAAAAGTGGGATGGAGCCTATGCTGGGTGCTGCAGAAGACCAGTGATTACAGCGTATAACTGGGTGGCACCAGCAATGGCTGCCTCGCCAACAGTCTGTCCTTTCCTTCTTTGTGTTTTAATTGTATGTGTGAAATGTATGTTTTTAGTGTTCTTTAGCTTGTTTCATTTGGGGGGTGGGGGAAACTTTTTCTAATCTCTTACTTCAACAGAGATGTGATTTTTTTCCGTATCGTATCTCCATCCGCACTGCGGCCTAACATCGAGGAGTTGGCGGCTTTTGCTGGAGACCGATTTTGAGAGCTCCGCTGCGGTTGCCTGCGGACTTACCATCGCGGAGCTCACGATCCCTTTGCCAGGGGTCGAACTTAGAGTTCCAACCATGGGTGCTTGCGGACTTAATATCACGGAGTCTGCGATCTCTGGTCAGAGACCGACTTCAGGAACTCCAAACCGCAGGAGCTTTGACCTCCCCGACGCGGGAGCTTCAATCTCCCCGGCGGATAGTTCTATTGCCCCGACCACGGGAGAATAAAGAGGGAAGAAGATTGGACATTTTTGCCTTCCACTGCTGTGGTGGATGTTTATGTTAACTTTTATGTAGATGGCAAAGTAAGGGAACCTTGGATGACCCAAAAAGTTTTACATTTGTTTAAAAAGAAAAAAAGGAAGTTCATGCAAGGTTTAAGAGGTTACAATCAAACAGGAGCTGTAAGGAATGTTAAAAAAGGAGAAAAGAACTCAAGTGGACAATTAAAAGAGCCAAAAGAGGCCACAAAATGGCTTTAGTGAGTCGGATTAAAGGAAATCCCAAAGCCTTTTATACCCTCTATTAAAAACCTAAGGATAACCAGGGAGATGGTCGAATGACATAAGGATTAAAGGAGAGAATTTGTGCTCGGAGACTGGGGATGTAGCCAAGTTACTGAAGTATTTTGCATTTGTTTTCACCAAGAATAAGGAGATGGAGGACAGTGAGATCAGTGTGGAGAATACCAATATGCAAGGGCTGTTTGAGATTAATGAGGAGGTGATGTTGGGGCTTTTAAAGAGCATTAAGATGGATAAATCCCCAGAAGCTGATGCCATTGATCCTAGGTTATTTAGAGAGACAAGAGAAGAGATTGCAGGAGCCTTGTTGAAGATCTTTGCGTCTTCTCCAGCCAACAGAGGATGTCCTGGGTAGCTAATGTTGTTCCTTTAGTTAAAAAGGGAAATAGAGAAAATCCAAAGAATTATGAACCTCACAACAGTGGCAGGGAAACTATTAGAGAGGATACTTAGGTATAGGATTCACTCCCATTTGGAAGTGAATGGGATAATTCGGGACAGTCAGCATGGCTTTGTACACAGCTAGTCTTGTCTTACTAACAGTGAGTTTTTTTAGGATGGTAATCGATGAGGGTTGGGTGGTGGATGTGGTCTACATGGATTTAAGTTAGGCATTTGATAAAGTCCCCCTTGGTAGGTTGATGCAGAAGTATAAGATGTACAGGATTAAGAGTGACTTGGTTGTACGGATTCTGAACTGATTTATTGATAGAAGACAGAGGTTGTGGTGGACGACCAATATTGAGGTTGGAGGTCTGTGACCAGTGGAGTTTAGTTTAGAGATACAGCATGGAAACAGGCCCGTCAGTCCACTGAGTCCATATCGATAAACAATCACTCAGACATTAGTACTATGTTATCCCAGTTTTGCATCCTACACACTAGGGGCAATTTACAGGTCAATTAACCTACAAACCTGCAAGCCTTTGTAATGCGAGAGGAAACAGGAGCACCTGAAGAAAATCCATGTGGTCACAGGGTGAATGTACAAACTCTGTACAGACAGCACTGTTAGGCGCTTCCCCGCGCTCCCCCCCACCCTGATGAATGCTATGTACTTACCTTTCTCTGTTTCTCTCCCGAGTGCAGGCCTCGTGGCTGTGTGTCTGGAATCAAGGGGTTAAAGGCTCCTGTACCCGATTGGCCAAGCTGCGTCAGGTGACGGGTGACTCATCTGAAGCTTAAATACCAGAGTCTCCCAGGATTCTCTCTCTTCTTCGTCGACCCTGACTTGTGAGCAAACTGCTGGTATGAGCTGCGGAAGGCCTGTCCACATGGCATAGAACTTTGTGTACTTTCACCATTACTTGTTAACAAATATTGAATTGGGACGGATAAGGGCTGACCTTAGTGTTTTCATGTATTTTGTTTCAGGGTTATATCTCTTTAGGCAGGTTTTAGAGTCTCCGGTTCGACGGTCCATCACGCGGCTGGCTGGAGCACTGTTAAATTGTTTGTCAGTCCATCCATATCCCTGACTGGGTTGTTTTAATCAGGTTTGGATTTTGTGTTCCATTGAATAATTAAAACTATTTTTGAACTTGAACCTGGTTTTTGAATTATGTTATGCGGCTCTGAAGTACCTGCATTCGGGAGTCGTAACAAGCACCCATAGTCAGGATCGAATCTGGATCTCTGGTATTATTGGACAGCAACTCTACCACTGCGCCACTGCGCTGCCAAAGTTCGGCAGGGATCTGTGCTTGGACCACTGTGCTGGGACTGTTTGCGATATATATAAATGACTTGGATGTAAATGTAGTCAGGCTGGTTAGTAAGTTTGCAGATGACAACAAGAGTGCTGGAGTCACAGACTGCGAGAAAGGCTGTCAATGTATACAACAGGATATAGATCAGCTACAGAAATGAGTGGAGAAATGGCAGATGTAGATTAATCCGAGCCAGTGTGAGCTATTGCACAAAGCTCTGCATCCTTTCTTGTACACTTCCATCTCTCTATTCCTTTCATTCCTCATTGCAATCTATCTTTATGACCAAGACCTGGTCAACCATTTTATTAGTAACCTTTGAATGACTTTGGGAATTTTGCTAGTTTGAAGGACTTAAATACATATACGTTATTGTTGTTATAATTTTAATCAGTAATTTTACTCGGGCTATTATTTCTGGCAGCAACACAGATCCTGATAATGGTGGTTAAAATTGCAGAACACAAGATTTGTGTAGGACTGCAGAGAAATGCCTGGCAAGACTTAAACTCCAGATGCTCACCATATCAGTTCCAATCCTCCCACAGCCAAATAGCATTAAAATCCATAACAGCAGATGCTGGTTTAAAACGAAGATAGACACAAAATGCTGGAGTAACTCAGCGGGGCAGGCAGCATCTCCAGTGAAGAAATGGGTGACGTTTCGGGTTGAGATCCTTTGTCTAACTGAAGAAGAAGGTCTGAAGAAGGGCCCCGACCTGAAATGTCACCCATTTCCTCCCTCCTGAGTTGCTCCAGCACTTAGTGTATATTTTAGCATTAAAATCCGTCTGTGCTGAAAATGGCATCTGGAAGCAGCAGACGAAACACACCATTGAATTGTTTGTGTTGTTATGGTTGGATCTTATAAATCAATACTCTTCTGTAGATTTAACCACCATGTTCAATACCTTCAGGTGATCAGTCATTACAGTCCCAGTATCTGTGGAGTTTTTATGTGCTAACAGAACATATTGATCACTCTGTTTACCGAGTTTAACAATCTTTTTTACTCCACATTTCATCTGAAATTACTGTTGATTTGCCTTTGCCTGGAAATGATTGCTTTGAGGGCACTGCTCATTGATAAGAAAATAACATTTTATGTGTTTTCATTTCAGCCAGGTAACAGCAAGTTAGTTCAGCGGGATTCACAGTGGTATTGATTGCTTAAATAAGACAACACTAAAAAGAACAAATGGAAATTCATACTCTCACCATGATCATTAGCGGCATCTTTCAGGAATTTCTCGACCTATTCAAACCAATTTATGAGAGCCTTTTTGTGCTACACAAAGCATGGGCTGAGTTTTCCCTAACATCTCTAATAGGAGATTGTGATTTACAACAGAGGAGCTTTGATTTATTGAGATTATGTTATATTCTCTGCAAATACTATTCCAAATCATTTGTTTTACAATTCAAATCACAACTCACAGATCCCCAAGTTAGCTGATAGTTGCTGTATATGAGTTTTCTTCAGTTGGTCAGACAAATAGTTCCTCCAGATAGATGCAAAATGCTGGAGCAACTCAGCGGGACAGGCAGCATCTCTGGAGAGAAGGAATGGTTGATGTTTCGGGTCGAGACCCTTCTTCAGAGAAGGAATGGGTGATGTCTGAAGAATAGGAATAGGAATAGGAATACTTTATTGTCACAGTGAGATTCTTTGCTGCATACACAATGTGTACAAATAGCAGCCACCTACAGCACTGACAAATTTACAAAGCACGCCGGCTCCTCCTTTTGTTCTTGATCCCTGCCCCCACAGCAGTTCCCCCACGCCGGGTCCTCCATTGTTCTTCCCTTCCCCCCCCCCCCCACGATGGTCCTCCACGCTCTCATCTACCATCGACCACGGCTCGACCTGTGAGGCATCGCCGCAGCCGCGAGGCTTCAACACCGCCGAGATCCCATCGTCGCGAGGCTTCACTGCTGTCATCTCCCCACTTCACGCCTCCGCGGTGCCGACCTGGGCCCCAGCCGCGAGCTCCTTCGGCCGCTTTGCCCGATCCCGGCTTCTAGCCACAAGCCAGAGATGCTGAGTTACTCCAGCTTTTTGTGTCCATCTTCGGTTTCAACCAGCATCTGCAGTTCCTTCCTACACAAGTGGTTCCTCAAGATGACTGCCCACTGGTGTTGCTTCAGAAAGCACCAAATGAAAGGCAGCGTAAGGTTAATGTGGAGGTCACAATGTGATCAACCCAACCAATGAGGCCATGTTCTGAGGTCAATGATTCTTCTTTCAGAATGCATCAGTGATCATGTGTATACACACCTATTACCGTCATTGCCCACTACTGTAATTGTGTGATCAGCACCTGACTGCCCACCGCAACCCCACCTTTATGGTATCAAGGTTTCTAAACGTACCATCCATTCCATGATCCTTCATTGCTATTTCATCACGGTTTGTTTGTTCCTGTAAAGAGTTTTGTTTTCAATATCATGCTGAGCCCATGAATTTAATTTGCCCTCGTACCATTGTGTCATCTGACAATCTAACAATCAATATCAGCTGAAATAACTTTAGTTACCTGGCTGAAATGCAAACAGACGAAATGTAATTTTCTTATCAATCAGTGGTGGTCTCATAGCAATCTTCCTCGGCTAAAGCTTATACTGTCCCTCATGAATTCTGGAAAAAGAAAACACAATTCCAGCTTCTTACTCAATATATTTCCACAGCTGTACTTCTCTGTATTTGTCCTCATAGAGTATGACACAAAAACAAGCTCTTCAGCCATCCATTCCATGCTAACCCTTTGGCTCATCTTCACAGGTCCCAGTAGGACCATGTGCTTGTACGGTTTGCATGTTTACGTATTTGTTTACGTATTTGTATAAATGCCCTTTAAATGTCTCTTAAACATAATCATTGTCTATGATTCTATCACCACATTTGGTGGACTGTTCCACTATATCAAGTCTACTCCGCCATTCAATCTTGGCTGATCTATCTTTCCCTCTCAACCCCATTCTCCTGTCTTCTCACCAATACCTCTGTATTAATCAAGAATCTATCAATTTCCGCCTTAGAAATATCCATTGACTTGGCCTCCACTGTGGCAATGAATTCCACAGATTCACCACCCTCTGACTACATAGAAACATAGAAAAATAGGTGCAGGAGTAGGCCATTCAGCCTTTCGAGCCTTCGAGTTATTCATTATGATCAAGGCTGATTATCTAAAATCAGTACCCCGTTCCTGCTTTTTCCCCATATCCCTTGATTCCTTTAGCCCTAAGAACTAAATCTAACTCCCTCTTGAAAGAAATTCCTCCTCATCTCCTTCCTAAAGGTGTGCCCTTTTATTCTGAGGCTATGACCTCTGCTCCTAGACTCTCCCACTAGTGGAAACATCCTTTCCACATCCACACTATCCAAGCCTTTCACTAGAAAGGTCAGTGTCCTTGCCGATGACTGCCTTGAATCTCCCTGAATCCTCTCTATATACTCCTCATGGCCAACACTACAAACTGGTTCTGTAACATCACCACTGTTGTTTCAGTGACAGTGTTTAACTGCACTGCCACAGCTTGACTGGAGTCATTGCTAGTTCTGGAGTACAACGTCTCTCAGCTGCATCAATTATTCTGGCCCGACCATGTTGAGGAGCTACAATAAAATTAAAAATAATTTCAAACTTTTTTTCCAACAGATTTGGCATCTTTGACCACACACAGTATTTGATATATTTGCTTTTTTTGTGCCACAATGATGTTTGCCTCATGGATGTTTCATTGGGATGCAAGCAGAAGCCTCCACGTGGCGCATCCCGGGCAATGCTGGCGACAGAAACTGTACCACAGTGACTGACTGAAGTAGCCAATTCTGCAACCACCGACCGTCAACTGTCACTGACTGACCGGAAAGACATGATATAGAAGATGGCCGGACACGAGGAAGAAGATGTTTCATTTCTATCGAAAACAAAGGGCAAAGCATGATCTTGTAGTTTAGGTTACTCCCAAGTGCCTGATGTGAATGTGAAGACAGAACATGCAATGATAAATCGTCTGCCACAAACTCAGGATACGCAAAGCAAATTACTGTCAGTCTGAGGAAGCGTCCTGACCCGAAATACCACCTATATGTTTTCTCCACAGCTGCTGCCTGACCCGCTGAGTTACCCCAGCGCTTAAGGGCCTGTCCCACTTGGGCGTCATTTGCGCATCATTTACGCGTCATGACGCACGACGCGCGCATGGTGCGCATTGCGTGGTGACATAGGCAGTGATGCACAATTGCACGTGGCGCCCCAGGATTTTGGGATGTACAAAATCTTGGCGCACCATCTGCGTGATGCGTAAATGGCGCCCAAGTGGGACAGGCTCTTTAGTGTCTATTTTTGATACAACCCATCACCTGCAGTTCTTTGTTTCTACTACCGTCAGCTGATGGTAGCTCGGTCGCAGGGATCACAACGAATCCTTTGCTGAATTACTGAATGAACATTGAAACATTCAGATGACCAGGCATCCATGGGGAAGGACAATGTCACTGCATGTTACCTTTCAGGGATTTATATGCAAGAACAGCCTTGTTCCTTTTAGTGTGAACTCACTGGGCCACAGGACTTGTTTCCACACTGTATCTCTAAACTCAACTAAATTCATGTTTCCCAGTTATTTAGACAATTATGAACAATTCTATTTTCTCCAATGAAGTAAATGATACCACTTCGTATTCTGCTTGGAATGGAAATGTCCAATTTTAGGTAACTAACCTGTAAACAGATTACAGTATAGATGTATTTAATGCAAGAGAGGTTGGCTTATGTGATGGTCTGGGCTACATCCACAACTCTCTGCAATTTCTTGCTGTCTTGGATGGAGCTGTTCCCAAACCATGCTCTAAAGCATCCCGATAAAATGCTTTCTATGGCACATCTGTAGAAGTTGGTGAGAGTTGTTGGGGGCATCCTGAACTTCCTCAGCCTTCTAAGGAAGTAGAGGTAATGGTGTGCTTTCTTCAGCTTCAATTTGACTTGTCCAGGACAAATCGCAGACGATATTTATTCCTCAGAATTTGAAGCTTTCGAGCATCTCTGCGTTGATGCCATCAATGCATACAGGTGTGCGTGTGAGCGTTGCTTCCTGAGATCAATCACAATCGTCTTTGTCTTGCTGTCATTGGGAGAGAAGTTGTTGTTTTGGCACCAGGTTACAAGGTTTTCAATCTCCTCCCTGTACTCTCTCATCATAATTTGATATCACGCCCACTATGGTAGCGTCATCTGCGAATTTGTAAATTGAGATGGTTTGGTATTTGGCTGCACAGTCATGAGTGCATAAGGAGTAAAGAGGGGGCTGAGAATACACCCTTGCAGGGCACCAATGGTCAGGCTTATCACAGAGGATGATGTGTCACATATCCTCACAGATTGTGGTATGTTCATCAGGTAGTGGACGATCCAGTTGCAGAAGGGAGTGCTGACTCCAAGTGCCATGAGTTTAGTGATGAGCTTGTTTGGGATGATGGTATAAATTGAACCCACCAATTATTGCATTATTTTTAATAACCAAAAATAACCTATTTTCCCAAGCATTGACAATAGCCCAACAAAACCCAAAACTTCAACTAAACTGAGAAATTTCCGACTATGACTTTGACTATTCTCTGAAATTGGACTATTCTGGACATTTATTTAAGACCTGTTCCAGTCTTAATGTCAGTAGGGAACAGATTGAAAGGGCAGCCTATTACATCCTTCTCTCTCTGATTGCCTTTGGCCATAGACTAATAGGTCAACTAATCACAACTGCTCCACCCTGATTCTATTTCGGAATAGGCTGCTAGATCAGGAACATTCGAATGAATGAATGAATGAATAAGTTTATTGGCCAAGTATTCACATACAAAGAATTTGCCTTGGTGCTCTGCCCGCAAGTGACAACATGACATACGAGGTCCTTTTGTGGTTTGTTTCCCACTGATTAAATCTGCCAGAAACTAAGATCGTCCAGGTGCACGGATGTTTGTGCTGCACAGTCTGGTAATGGAACATTGCTGCAGCCTGAAAAATCCCCAAATCCTAAATGGAGGTGGAAATCTGGTCAGCACTTCCTGACAGACAATATGAAAAATCCCTGATCATTCTGCAGTGGATTATGGCAGAGCTGGCCCTCTGCCAACACAAGTCAAGGGACTGCCTCACCCGCTGCTGCTGAAATACAATGACAATACCATAACAGAGTTCCCCACCATCAACATTGACCAGAAACCCAAGTGCAACAGTGGCCACAAGGACATGCCGGAGACGAGGTCCTTTGGTGAGTGAATCACATCAAGATACCACAAAGCATTTTAACTCTTTACAATCCATGTCAGGAGATGGAATATTCTCCATTACGCTGAGTGAAGCCAACCCAACATCACTGAAGAAGCTCAACACCATTCAGGCCAAAGCAAGCTGCCTGATTGTTACCCTGCCCATTGCCCGAAACAGTCCTCCCACAACACAGGTGCACAGTGTCTTCATTTTTGAACAATCTACTGCGTCTATTTACCTGAGCTACTCTGACATTATTTCCCAAATCCGCAACATTTACTACCAAGAAGGTGAAGGGCAGTAGGCACACAGGAGCACTTTCACCAGTCAAGTGATTCGATAACACCATCCTGATTTGGAACTATAATGCCATTACCTTATCGTCACTGGGTATAAATCTTGGATCTCCCCACCAAACACTAGGGGAGCACGTTCATCTGGAAGGCAAAACTGGTTCAATAAGGTGGCCCAGCACCATTATCATAGGCAAGGAGGGATGGGCTGTAGATCCCATAATCTCCCAGCCTCACAGGCATCAGCAACATAGTAGAGGCTCCTCGTGGCCTGTTAGCTCTGGATGGCACGTCCAATTAGCCTTATATCCCACAAAAATGCCCAGGTGGCCTTTGACAGCTCACTCTCATGAAACCGGTGGTAGAGTTTGTACAACCATTGCCTCACAGCACCAGAGACCCAGGCTGAATCTTGACTTTGGCTGCTTTCTGTGGGGAATTGATAAATTCTTTCAACATGGGTTTCCTCCAGGTGATAGCTCCAGGTGATAGCTCAAGGCGATGGCTCCAGGCGATGGCTCCAGGAGATGGCTCCAGGTGATAGCTCCAGGTGATGGCTCCAGCTATCTCCCACACCTCAACGACATGCAGGTAGATAGATAAATTGCCTCTGTAATTTGCCCGACTGTGTGGGTGAGAGGTGGAACCAGGGCAGGAGATGGGGGGGGATTAGCAGGGCTTGAAATTGTGCAATATGGTGCATACTGTAGCGAGTCTTTTAATGCACACTTGAATGCAACATATATGCTTTAAATTGGATTGGAGCGTTTTTGAAAGGGGGAAGGCTGTGCGATCACTGATCACTGGCCTTGCGGGTACACGGTGAGGGAGTTGAGCAACCGAGTGGGGCGAGGGTGTGGAAGAAGGGTGTCCCCCCTCCCAGGGAAGGAACTTTTTGAAATTTGAGTATTAAAATCAAGTTTTAGTGCACTGTAGAAGTATGATTTCAATGTTTTTTGAATGAAGTATTTTGAGAGGTAACTTTTTAAGGGGTAACTTTATTCACACAAAGGGTCCACATGTGTCAATTGGCCTGCACTGCCTTCTGTGGCAGAGAATTCCACAGATTCACAACTCTCTGTGTGAAGAAAGTTTGTTCTCATCTCAGTCCTAACAGGCCCCCCCTTTATTCTTAAACTGTGACCCATAGTTCTGAACGCCCCCAACATCGGGAACATTTTTCCTGCAGTTACAGTAAGTGAAAATCTAGCAGGCAAGCAGGATGCTTTCACCAACCACCCCCATTTGAAGTCCACTATCTTCCACCGTATCTACCCAGTGCTTGGTACTTACTTCCAGCAGCCACTGGTTGTCCTCCAGGATGCATCGAGCCGCAGCCTGATCCATGCCGGTCACCTGGGTGAATTCGGCACAGAGACTCTCACGGCAGCGGCGCAATGCTTCGACGCCTCCGACGGCCCGGGAATTTGCAGGTAGCACAGATTCAGTGAGCCGGTCTCTGTACTGCATCTCTCGACATGATATTTGAATGTTTTAGAAACTCTCTAATAGTCATTGATAAACTCTCCAAGTATAAACTCATTTAAAAGCATAAAAATTGTTTCAAAATATTAAAATATAATTTATACATCACGAAATAATTAAAACATGATGACAAATAGGAACAAGAACAGCACATCAACACTTTTCCTGTTTTACAGAGAACAGCAATCTGGCTAGACAGGGTTAAAATTGTCTTTAAATACTGCAACAGTAATGAATAATGGGGTGGGGCCTATCTGCAAATGTATCAGCTTTATCACAGTGAGCGTAATTAATTTATGCTGAGCGGGTTCATAGAATTCGGGTCTGACAGAACAGTTTGTTGATCACTTGTGAGTGAGTCACATTGTGATTGATGGGCTCTGCAGTAATCTCTGAGGTGCTGTTTCATCTGATTTACTGCCTAATTGATTGCAGGAGCCCCATTTAACAAGCTGAAAAGATGCGAAAACAATAAACAACTCGAGGTCAACAGATGGTTGATTACTTTCTCTTTCACATTCTGTAGGAAACGCAGTTCATTTTAGTTTAGTTTAGTTTAGTTTAGAGATGCAGCGTGGATGCAGTCTCTTCGACTCACCGAGTCCACACCGACCAGCGATTCCCGCACATTAACACTATCCTTCATACGCTAGGGACAATTTACATTTATAACAAGCCAATTAACCTACATACCTGTACGTATTTGGAGTGTGGGAGGAGACCAAAGATCTTGGAGAAATCCCACTCGGTCACGGGGAGAACGTACAAACTCCATACAGACAGCACCAGTAGTCAGGTTCGAACCCGGGTCTCCGGCGCTGCAAGTGCTGTAAGGCAGCAACTCTACCGCTGCACCACCGTGCTCCCCTCAGATGAATTAAATCTAAATATATTGTGCTTTAATAATTTCTCCATTCACCGGATATTGAGATTGAACTCATAATCAAGAGGGTGATTATTCCCATTTGTTTTTAACTGCGAGCAATTGCATCTTTATCTGAACAAACAAGGATAAGAATACCGGAGAAATGCAAATTCATCTTCCTGTGTGAAAATGGACGAACAATATAAAGAGACAAAACCTGCCTTCTAATTGTATCCCTTTCCTTACCAATGGAAGGTTGAGAAGCATTTACATTTAAAAATTAAAAATAATTATATTAAAATAAATCAAAAGTAGACTATGGGGAGATGTGAAATCGGTTTTGTTTGTCACATGTACTGAGGTACAGTGAAAAGCTTTTGTTGCATGCTATCCAGTCAGCAGAAAGACAATACATGATTACAATCGAGCCATTTACAGTATATATATGATAAGGGAATAATGTTTAGTGCAAAGTAAAGCCAACAGGGTCCGATCAAGAATAGTCTGAGGGTCATCAAAGAGGCAAATAGTAGTTCAGCACTGCTGTCTGATTGTGGATTTTGGTAAGAGAAATCAAAAGCAGATTACTATTGGAAAGATGATGCAAATGAGTGAAACATAGAAACATAGAAAATAGGTGCAGGAGGAGGTCATTCGTCCCTTCGAGCCAGCACCGCCATTCAATGTGATCATGGCTGATCGTACCCAATCAATAACCTGTGCCTGCCTTCTCCCCATATCACTTGATTCCACTAGCCCCTAGAGCTCTATCTAACTCTCTCTTAAATCCATCCAGTGATTTGGCCTCCACTGCCCTCTGTGGCAGGGAATTCCACAAATAATGAAGTGCAGAGGGATCTAGTTGCTCTCATGCATGGGTCGCAACAAGAACAAGGTAGGTGGGTGCAGCAAGAGTTAAACGCAAATGACATATTGGTCTTTAATGTGAAGGGGTTAGAGTTTGGAAATAGGAAAGTTTTGCTGCAATTGTGCAGGGTGTTGGTGAGGCCACACCAAGAGTACTGTATATACTTTTGGTCCCATTATCTAAGAATTATCTAACAATATTGGAGACAATCCAAAGAATTTCAACCAGGCTGATTTCTGGGATCAGAGGTTTCTCCTATCTAGAGAGATTAAACAGGTTGGGTCTGTATCCTTTTGAGTTAGAGCATGAAGAATTTATCTTATTGACAGGGTAGGTATCAAGATGATTTCACCAGTGGGATAATCTTTAACATAGCGACATAGTTTTAACAATATGTTTAAGAAGGAACTGCAAATACTGGAAAATCAAAGGTAGACTAAAGATGCTGGAGAAACTCAGCGGGCGAGGCAGCATCTATGGAGCGAAGGAAATAGGCGACGTTTCGGGTCAAGACCCTTTTTCAGACTCAGAAGAAGGCTATGAAGAAGGGTCTCGACCCAAAACATCGCCTATTTTCTTCGCTCCATCGATGCTGCCTCACCCGCTGAATTTCTCCAGGATTTTTGTCTACCTAGATTTAACAATAGATACCGATCATTTAAAACGGAGGTAAAATGAAATTTCTTCTGATAGAGGAAGTGAATTTCTGGAATTTTTATCTCCAGAGCATTGTGGAGGCTAGCTTACTGAAACTATTTAAAGTTGAAATGGATAATTTTACTTCGGAGTCACGTGAGTGATTCCGTGAAGAAGCCCGCCAGTCCACATGGGCGTCATTACGTCTGACGCATGGTGCAATGACTGGCTGGCAGGCGCGTTGCTCCTCCAGCGGTAAGTTTAAACCTGCAGGTAAGTTTTAAACTTATTTCCAGTTTTTGTTTTTTCTTGCTATAATCTCTTCCTACAGAGTTCGCTACCCAAGTCGCTGACAATGCGGTCAGCGGCTCTGAGACCACTGTGGTTCCCATGAAATGGGGTAAATCCAAGGATATGTCGGTCAAGCCTTTGGACTCGGACGAGTCAGGCCAGGAGGGTTCCCCTCCTTCAATGGGTAGCGTCTTCGGACGTCTAACCCACATGGATCACCTGATGGAGAGGTTGCTCCACAATGATATGCTCCAAAGGAGGGAGTTATATCACCCGGGTCTCCTCGGGAGCCCGCGGCAGTGGCACCTGTTTAAGGGCTGCACAATGTCTCCCTCTCTGAGGTGGGGAGCATTCGGGGTCAGTTTTTCTCTGACTCAGAGTTCGGAGGTATAGCCGGGGAGCATACCACGAGGCACGAAGGGCATGAATCAGAAGTGCCCACAATGGAAGAAATGGAGCATGGATAGCACCCTCGGGCGTTTATCCCATAAATGTGATGCTCCATCCTGATATAGGTCCATAGGAGGGGCCATATCAGTGCAGGTATCCTCAGAGGCCTGCGGCAGCACCTGTTTCAGGGCTGCCTACAAATCTCCCTCTCAACACACCCCACGCCTCCATCGGCAGTAAGCAGTTCACTGAAGCTGGTGGCAGCGTGAAAGCTGGGCAGAGGTCTTTCAAGCCAAGGACCAAGCCGGTCTCAGGAAAAATATGGAATCCACGCACCCTACCAGTCCTACTCTGCAACCAAGGATGGAAATAGAACCCGCATCAGGGGCCTTTGGGCTTACCATAAGACCACCGGTAGCCATGCAGGTAGGTGGGTCTGGTACTTCCGAAACATGGGGTATGTGGACCATTTACAAGTTGGTAATATTTACACTTGTTTATTGTACAAATGTTAATGATAACATGTGATTAGTTTTATACTGCACAGTATACTAGGGTTCCAAGCAGGCTTGAAATTGGGGCCAGAGTTGTCTTTCGAGGCAGGCTCAGTATTATGGTCAGGATTGCCTTTTGAGACAGGCTCGGAAATCTGGCCAGAGTTGTCGTTCGAGGCAGGCACGGAATTTTGGCAGGCGTGGCCTGTTCATTGTGAAAAATGGAGAATATCGGTTCATCCTTGATGTAACTCGCATGTGCAGTATAAACTTTTCAGAATAGGAAACTTCGTTACTGTCTAACAACTGATTATCCTCCAACATTTTCGCCACCTCCAATGGGATCCCACCACTGGCCACAACTTCCCATCTCCTCCCCTTTCGGCTTTCCGCAGAGACTGTTCCCTCTGTAACTCCTTGGTCCATTCGTCCCTTCCCACCCAAACCACCCCCTCCCCTGGTACTTTTCCTTGCAACCACACGAAACGCTTCACTTGTCGCTTTACCTCCCCCCTCGACTCCATCCAAGCACCGAAGCAGTCTTTCCAGGTGAGGCAGAGGTTCGCCTGCACCTCCTCCAACCTCATCTATTGCATCCACTGTTCTAGGTGTCAACTGCTTTACGTCGGTGAGATCAAGCGCAGGTTTGGCGATCGCTTCGCCCAACACCTCCACTAAGTTCGCATTAACCAACCTGATCTCCCGGTGGCTCAGCACTTCAACCCCCTCTCCCATTCCGAATCCGACCTTTCTGTCCTGGGTCTCATCCATGGTCAAAGTGAGTCCCGCCACAAATTGGAGGAGCAGCACCTCATATTTTGCTTGGGTAGTTTACACCCCAGCAGTATGAACATTGACTTCTCCAATTTCAGTTAGTCCTTGCTTTCTTCCTCCTTCCCCTCCCATTCCCAGCTCTCCCACAGCCCACTGCCTCCACCTCTTCTTTTCTTCTCCTCCCCCCACCCCCACATCAGTCAGAAGAAGGGTCTCAACCTGAAACAGCACCTAATCCTTCGCTCCATAGATGCTGCCTCACCCGCTGAGTTCCTCCAGCATTTTTGTCTACTGCAAAAGCCTTTAGATCTTTCTTAAAGTGAAGTACTCCAGCTGTGGGTGAACCAGTGAAATACAATGTTTTATCACAACCTTCTTGCTCTAGTGCTTTACGCTTCTCGTATGCAACCAAGGATATCTACATTTTCACCGTGCTCTGCCTCCCTCAACGAACAATGCTCACAATCTCCCAGACACATCTGTTCCAGTACCCCATTTAGAAATGTGTCTTCAGAACTGGGAAACATTACAGATAAAATTAGTTCGAAAAGCGGACAGTGGAGAGGAGATCAAAAGGGAAGGTCTGTGATGGTGAAGAAAGCAGGCAAGATGAATGACGCAAGGGGTGATAGTGGAAAGAACTGAAGACTGAACTGAACAACTGAAGACACATTTTCTGGATATGGTTTGGTTAGTTATTGTCATGCGTACAAAGATACAGTGAAAAGCGTTTGTTAGCATGCTATCTAATTAGATCAGATAATACTATACATGAATACAATCAAGCCATATACAAGTACAACAGGAGCAGCAATGATAGATATTAAAGTGCAGAATATAGTTTTCAGCATTGTAGCAGAAAGTCCAATGTTCGCATTGTGGAAGGCTGGAAGAATGGGCCTACACCCTGACTTACTGGAGAACCATTCAGAATTCTGATAACAGAGGAGAAGATGTTGTTCCTGGGTTTGGTGGTATGCCCTGTCAAGCTTTTGGAATGGGTATCTTCTGCCTGATGGGAGCTGAGAGAAAGGGAATGACCAGTGTAAGAAAGGTCCTTCATTATGTTGGTGGCTTTCCAAAGCAGCAGCAAGTGAGGATGGAGTAATTGGTGGGGAGTGTGGCTCCTGATGGACTGAGCTACACCCACACCCCTCTGCAACTTCTTGCAGTCTTGGGCAGAGCTGTTTAAAAAACAAGCTGTAATGCAATCCAATCGCATGCTTTCTGTGGTGCATCTGTAGAAGTTGGTAAGAGTGATTGAAGACATGCTGAGTACAGGATAAATTCCTCTATTTAATCTCCAGCGGAAGTCGAGGCATCGGTTTGCTTCTTTGGCCTTAGCTTCGATGTGGTTGGACCAGAACAGATTGTTGGTAATATTTACACTCACCAACTAAAGTTCTCAACTATTCCCACTTCAGCACCATTGATGCTGATTGGGGCATGTACTCCACCAATCTTCATGAAGTGTCTTGCATCTTGCTGACATTGCAGGAGAGGTTGTTATCCTGACACCATGTTACTTATATAACCATATAACCATATAACAATTACAGCACGGGTACAGGCCATCTCGACCCTTCTAGTCCGTGCCGAACACAGTATTCTCCCCTAGTCCCATATACCTGCGCTCAGACCATAACCCTCCATTCCTTTCCCGTCCATATAACTATCCAATTTATTTTTAAATGATAAAAACGAACTTAGTTCCGTGTCTCCTTCCTGCTTCGTCATTGTTCGCAATCTGGACCATTGCACTGGTGTCATAAGTCATGTCATAAGTGGCAGGAGTAGAATTAATCAAATTGGTCCATTAGGTCATGTGAAATCATGGCTGATCTATCTCTCCCTCCTAACCCCATTCACCTGCCTTCTTCCCATAACCTCTGACATCTGTATCACCTGCAGACTTGTAGATGGAGTTAGAACAGAACTTAACTGCACAGCCATGAGTGTATAGGGAGTATCGTACAAAGCTGCAAACATATCCTTGCAGGGCACCAGATCAGAATTATTGTGGAGGTCGTATTATCGACTACCCTCACTGATTGTGGTCTATGGGTCAGAAGGTCGAGGATCCAGTGGCAGAGTAGGGTGCTGACTTCCAGTCCAGGGGTGTGAATAAGTTTATGGTGTTGAATGTGTAACTTTATTCAATAAAGAGGAATTTGAGTTGTGTCCTTGTAATCTAGATGTTCTAGAGATGAATGTAGGACCAGGGAGATGGGATGGCCATGGACCTTTTGCGATGGTAGATACATTGTAGTGGATCAAGACTGTTTAGGAGACTGGAGGCAATGTGCACCATCACCAGTCTGTCAAAGCACCATGATGGTGGATGTCAGTAGTTATTAAGGCATGCTACCTTGCTTTTCTTTGGCATCGAGATGATAGTTGTCTGAAAGATGGGAACCTCAAACTAGTGACAAAATAAGATGTGCATGAACACTGCTACCAGCTGGTCCATGCAGGTCCTGAGGACATTGTTGAGGACTACATTGGAGCCAGTTGCTTTCTGCGGAGTCACTCTCGGGAAGGCCAATCTTACATCTGCTAACTGACTGTTGGCCCAACTTACCCACACTGGCCAACATGTCCCAGCTACACTAGTTCAAATGCCTGTGTTTGACCCATATAACTCCAAACCTGGCCTATCCATGTACCTGTCTAATTGTTTCTTAAACGTTGCGATATACCTAGCCTCAACTACCTCCTCTGGCAGTTTGTCCCATACACCCACCACCATTTGTGTGAAAAAGTTACCGCTCAGATTCCTATTAAATCTTTTCCACTTCTCTGGTCCTCAATTCACCTACTCTGGGCAAGAGACTCTGTGCATCTACCCGATCTATTCCTCTCTTGATTTTATACACCTCTATAAGATCACTCCTCATCCTCCTGCACTCCAAGGAATAGAATACCAGCCTACTCAACCTCCCCCTGTAGCTCAGACCCTCCTGTCCGGGCAATGTTCTTGTAAATCATCTATGTTCCCTTTCCAGCTTGACAACATCTTTCCTATAATATGTTGCCCAGAACTGAACACAATACTCTAAATGCAGCCTCACCAACGTGTTATACAACTGCAACATGACTTCCCAACTACCATAGTCAATGCTCTGATGAAGAAGGCCAATGTGCCAAAAACCTTTTTGACCAGCCTACCTACCTGCGACTCCACCTTCAAGGAACTGGTTATCCGCACTCCTAGATCCCTCTGCTTTACTACGCTCCCCAGAGCCCTCCCATTCATTGTGTAGGTCCTGCCCATGTTAGACTTCCAAAAATCCAACAACTCGTGTTCCACATTTGCCCGCGCTTACCCAATCCTTTCCTACCCTAGTTATTAATCTAGTCAGACCCTCCATCCCTGTGTAATGCTGTAGGAATTGACAAGTAAACTAAGAATGGTCAAAGATCCCAAATGGCAACAGTTAAGGGAAAAGCTTGATTTTATTACAGAAGTTATTCCATGTTATTAAAGCCTCTTTTGCAATTACAACACTTCATTTAACACTATTGTTTTTTTGTTGCATCTATCTGACATAACTAGACCATCCAAGTAAATAATTGATAGAATTACAGATTTAATCATCTGTCCTAATATGGCCTACACTGTGCTTTCTGAATGTCGAATTAGTTGCACTGCGGTTGGTAATGTCAGCTGACCACGAGCTTCATGGAACTCTCCTTGGGATATTTTTTAAAAGAGGCCTTAATTGTTTACAAGCAACATCAAAAAAGAAACTGCTGGAAAGTCTGCCAAAGTTAGGCATCAACACAGAAATGGCATCCAGAGTTGATGGGGGTAACTTGAACCTGGCGGCCTTGGGTCAAGAGAGAGCGGGAGTTGAATGACAAATTCATTCATTTGACACCACGAAGAAATGTCAAATCAGAATCCACACTTTCAAGGCAAGGCAAGAAGGAGGTGACTAATCTACCAACTCTTCATCTATTCTCTCCATAAAATCTTTTTATGTCAATGCCAGGTATGAGACGCAACACCTGTCCTTATACCTACACCCTCGATTATGTCCAAGGACCCCGACAGTTCTTTCAGGTTAGGCAGAGGTTCACTTGCACTTCTTCCAACCTCTTCTACTGTATCCATTGTTCAAGATGTGGACTCTTATGTACATTGGCGAGACCAAACGTAGACCGGGCGATCATTTCGCTAAACATCTTTGCTCAGTCCGCCTGGAATTAACTGATATCCCGGTGGCAAAGCACTTTAATTCCCCTGCCCATTCACACTGATCTCTCTGTCTTAGGCCTCCTCCATTGTCTGAATGAGGCTAAACGCAAATTCTAGGAAAAGCATCCCATAGTTCGCTTGGACAGCTTACAACCCAGTGGTATGAATATAGATTTCTCTCACCAAGTAACCCCGGCATTCCATCTCTCTCCATTCCTCCCCCACGCAAGTCATGTCAGGTTCATGTTCTCACCCAACAAAGCGCTAACAATGGCCTGTTTACCATCATCATTACTGTTTTTATATCTTCCATTCATTTGTTCTATATCTCTCTACATCACTGTCTATATCTCTCGTTTTCCTTTCCCCTGACTAATCTGAAGAGGGGTCTCGACTCAAAAAGTCACCCATTCCTTCTCTCCAGAGATGCTGCCTGTCCCAGATTTTTGCGTCTGAACGTTATGAACGTTGAATTCTCCAATTTCACTAATCCTATAACCCCTCCCCCCTGCCCTCTACTCTCCCCCACATCCCCCTCTCTTCCTCCCCCCTTCCATCCCATGGGCCCCGCACAGACTCCCACCTATTTCTTCCCCCCACCACTACTTTCCTCCCCCTGCCTTCACAATCGGCAACTCCTGACTCACCTATTGTTCTGGCCTTTGTTCCAACCAACTGCCTGTCCAAACATCCCCAACACCTGTATCAACCTATTACCTGCCATGCATTGTCCTGCCTCTCCCCTTCTCCAGCCCCCATCTTCCTCACCCCCCCCCCCCCCCCACCTACCCACCCCACAATTAGTCTGAAGAATCGGGCACAGTGGCTAACCGCTAGAGTTGCTGCCTCATAGCGCTTGAAGCACCGGAGACCCGGGTTCGATCCAGACTAATGGTGTTATCTGTAGGGAGTTTGTACATTATCCCTGTGACCGGCGTCAGTTTTCTCCGAGATCATCAGTTTCTTCCCACATTCCAAAGACGTACAGGCGTGTAGGTTAATTGATTTGGTAAATGTAAAAATGGTCCCTAGTGTGTGGAGGATAGTGTTAATGTGCGGGGATTGATGGTCGGCTTGGACCCGGTGGGCCGAAGGGCCTGTTTCTGCGCTGTATCTCTAAACTAAACTAGAGTAAACATCGGAGATGCTGCCTGAGTTACTCCAGCACTTAGATGTCTTTTTTCTAGCTGTGTTGGCTGGGATTGCCAGGCCTTTAAAGGCCAAGAAGTAAAGCTGGCATGAAGGCTGATTATATTTTCACCACTGCGTGTGCGCGAGGAAGATCAAATCCATTTCTTCAGGACCAGTAAAGAATTCTCCGATCGGCCCCATGTTGTGCCTGACCTATTCATCATAATCCCCATCTCCCACCACTGCCCCAACCATCTACTGACGCTGCCTCCCCACTGTCACCGCAGGGATCACCTCCTCATGGCGATCCTCAGAAACGACGACACGATGCTCTCTGTGACGCGTCAGGTGACCAATTCTGTCAACATGTTGGACGACGACAGAAGCCAACAGCGAGCTACACGTCGTCTGATGCACGACGATCGAACTGTCACCGCACAAGATCTCTGATTTTCACCTGTCCGGCACTCTACGCATACAATAATCCTCGTGTGGAAGTGCAGAGGATGGGGGCTGTGTCACATATTATGCATTATTGTTTGTGTAGGAAGGAACTGCAGATGCTGGTTTAAACTGAAGATGGACACAACATGCTGGAGTAACTCTGCGGGACAGGCAGCATCTCTGGAGAGAAGGAATGGGTAACTTTTCAGGTCGAGACCCTTCTTCAGACTATTGTTTCTTTTGAGAACCCAATCATGTGCTATAATCAAGTTTTCTAAAAAAAAATCCAATATGTTTTCCAGACAAAGGTTGTGCTCTGCAAGAGGACACCCAGGCTGCACTGGTCTCAACTCTGTAGACTAACTTGAGAGCAATGAGGAATAAACTGGAGCAAGGCAATTGGGGTTTTTATGTGTATCACCTTCTGCACCATCACCAAATGGGCTTCACTAAGCGTGTAGGAAGGAACTGTAGAGGCTGGTCTAAACCGAAGATAGACACAAAATGTTGGAGTAACTCAGCGGGACAGGCAGCATCTCTGGTGAGAAGAAAACGTCACCCATCCCTTCTCTCCAGAAATGCTGATTTACACCAGCATTTTGTGTCTATTGTCGGACTTCAAGTGTTGGATTCAATGTTTCTGGTCGAAGTGTTTTCATCAAAGCAGCAGGATACCTCAATTTTTAAGCATGTTATAAGCTGGAAAAAAGAAAAGGCAGCGATAAAAGGTAAGGGAATAGCTCGTGAATGTGTGCTTATGCTATGCTTGCACATGGTCATGGCTGATCCATTGGACTGTCAGCCTATGGTGCATGATGCTCATTTTGACATCTCACAAATACATTTTTCTTTGTATGATTTGGCATGGGCTCTGTGCATTGAGATAGTCCGAACCAGAAAGTTGAGGTTTCATTAACTGTTAGTTAAAGGGTGCAAACCTACCAGCATCACATCACTTACAACAAACGGATAGGACAGATTTGCAAGCGATATGGGGCAAACGTGGGCTGGTGGGACTAGTGTAGATGGGACATGTTGTGGGCAAGTTGGGCTGAAGCGCCCGTTTCCACACAGTTTGACTCTATCTGCTGGTGAATCAGAGATATCTGACACCCTCCTGGTAAATTACTTCTTTACGTTCTCATTGTTAATTAGCTTCCTTACCCCCCTCCACTGGGGCTGTCCTCAGGCCTTACTCCAGAATGAGCCGCACACACTTACATTCCCTAATTCTCTCCCCTACTCCTGCAAGCACCAACCTACCCTCACAATGTTCTTCCCATGATTCCCTTCCCAGCCTCAATCAATGAGTTCTCCCAGTTTCCCGACCCCAATCCATCCCCCGACCCCAATACATTCCCCATCCCAATACATTTCCCTGACCACCAATAAGGTGCAGAGATAGAACTACTGACCAGAGACCCGGGTTCAATCCTGACTGCAGGTGCTTGTCTGTATGGAGTTTGCACGTTCTCCCCGTGATCTGCGTTGGCTTTCTCCGAGATCTTTTGTTTCCACCCACACATTCGTACAGGTTTTTAGGTTAATTGGTTTGGTATAAAATGTAAAATTGTCCCTAGTGTTTGCAGGATAGTGTTAATGTGCTGGGATTGCTGGTCAGTACGGACTCAGTGGGCCGAGCGGCCTGTTTCCACACTGTATCTCTAAACTAAACTACACTAATACATTCCCCCTGTCCCCAATACATCCCCTGTACTCCTAATGCATTCCTTTAATACATATCCCCTACCCCCAATGCGTTATCCCTACACCCAATATATTCCTATCACCCCCTTTCTTCATATTGCTACTAAATTCCCCTACCCTCAATAAACCCCCCCCCCCCCCAAAGTCTCCCACACTGCCTCTGTGGTCAGCACTCTTCATAATGGCAGGAGCAGAGAGGAAAGGTCCATGCAAATATCTGTATGTGTAAAGCCAGCTCTTTCTCAAAGGATGCATTAGATGTCATGCACGTAGAACTCTGGGTGCAGGCAGCCAGCCGCACACCAAGCTGACACATGCCCTCATGCTGTGCTATATTTACATACATTTAATAACCTTTATCGGCTTTGTTCCTACAATTGATAAAATCTTGGCACAAAATGCTTGAACGTCAGGTGGTAAGACCGTATGAAAAGAACCCATTAAATGATATTCAAGCCATTTGACAACATTTTAATATGCAATAGATCTGATTTATTGCATTAGATACGGTGATTGTGTAAGTGATTTCTTCCAGAATCATTACAGCACAGCATTCACGATCTAAATAGCACGGCAGTTTAAGCAAATCCTCTTTGCTGATGTGTTTTGGTTTTAGATTGGCACCAAGTGATTACTGCCTATCTCACAACAGCAGACATGAGCTGCTATTGACAGTGCAGCAGGACTAATCTAACTCTCTTAAACTGCTGAAAACGCTCTTTGAATGCAAGAGAAGCACAAATGCCTGAAAGCAAACAGATCTGAACACATGAATTCTGACAATGCCCTACTGTAGTCCTTGTTTGAAAGTTTGTTCAAAGGCTCACCTGCGGCCCCATTCTAAGATAACAGTCCACGTGTGCTTCAAGTATTGGGTGAGCTCTATCTTAACCTTAATATCTGAAATGTGATGCGCTCCAGCTCTTCCGTTTTCGTTAACTAAGAATAAGTTTGTTTAATAGGCATAGTCACACTGAGGTGGTTATATGGAATGCATTGTCTGAGGAAGTCATGGATTCATACAGCAAGGAAATAGCCCTTTTGCCACAACTCCTACATGTTCACCATGTTGTCTAATCAAGCTGGTCCCACTAGCCAGCACCTGGCCCATATTCCTCCAAACCTTTCTCCCCTTTATCCTGTACCTGTACGATGTGAATGGCTTAATTATAATCATGTATAGTCTTTTCACTGATTGCATAGCACGCAACAAAAAGCTTTTCATGGTACCTCAGTGTAGGTGACAACAATAAACTAAACTAAACTATGCATTTATATACCGGTATTCAATTGTCTTTTAAATGTTGCAATTGTGTAGTGGCCACTATCCACCTCTTTGGTGACCCGCGAACTATCCTTGATCGGACCTTACTGGCTTTACCTTGCACTAAACGTTATTACCTTATCTTGCATCTATATATTGATTGTAATCATGTGTTGTCTTTCTGCTGGCTGGATAGCACACAACAAAAGCTTTTCACTGTACCTCGGTACACATGACAATAAACTACATTGAAACTGGTAGAGTGGCGGCAACACATAAAAGCCATTTGGACAAGATGGGAAAGGAGTAAAAGGATAAGGGCCTAATGCTGGAAAATGGGATTATTGTCAGTGGGAATCATGGATATGATTTGACGAAAGCGCCCATTTATGTGTTAGACAATGCACTGATTCAATTACATAATCATTCTTATTTAGTGCTCCTCTACTTGCAATGGACTTACATTTTAGTCATAGAGTCATAGAGTGATACAGTGTGGAAACAGGCCCTTCAGCCCAACTTACCCACACTGGCCAACTTGTCCCAGCATTTGGTTCATGTCCCTCCAAACCTGTCCTATCCATGTACCTGTCTAATGGGCTTGTCCCACTTAGTCGACTACAGGAGACTAAGCAGTCAATAGACAATAGACAATAGGTGCAGGAGTAGGCCATTCAGCCCTTCGAGCAAGCACCACCATTCATTGTGGTCATGGGTGATCATCCACAATCAGTAGCCCGTTCCTGCCTTCTCCCCATATCCCCTGACTCCACTATCTTTAAGAGCCCTATCTAGCTCTCTCTTGAAAGTATCCAGAGAACTGGCCTCCACCGCCCTCTGAGGCTGAGAATTCCACACTCACAACTCTCTGTGAAAAAGTTTTTCCTCATCACTGTTCTAAATGCCTTATCCCTTATTCTTAAACTGTGATACCTGGTTCTGGGCTCCCTCAACATCAGGAACATGTTTCCGGACTCTAGCCTGTCCAAATCCTTAATAACCTTATATGTTTCAATAAGATACCCTCTCATCCTTCTAAATTCCAGAGTATACAAGCACAGCCGCTCCATTCTCTCAGCATATGACAGTCCCGCCATCCCGGGAATTAACCTTGTGAACCTACGCTGCACTCCCTCAATAGCAAGAATTTCCTTCCTCAAATTAGGGGACAAAAACTGCACACAATACTCCAGGTGTGGTCTGACTGGGGCCCTATACAACTGCAGAAGGACCTCTTTGCTCCTATATTCAACTCCTCTTGTTGTGAAGGCCAACATGTCATTCGCTTTCTTCACTGCCTGCTGTACCTGCATGCTTATAGGCTTGTCCAACTTACGTGACTTTTTCGGCGACTGCCGGCACCTGTCATAGGTCGTTGCAGGTTGCCGAAAATGTTCAACATGTTGAAAATCCAGCGGCGACCAGAACAAGGTACGACTCTTTGTGCGACTACTCACGCCCACACAGGCTTCACCCCACAACATGTCACCACGGTGTTGCCTGTATGGTCATGAGTAGTCTCCTCAGTCGACCAAAGAGTCTTAGCGTCTTTCTGGTCGCCGTTGGATTTTTGAAAATTTGAAACGTCGAAAATTTTCGGCGACCTGCAATGACCTATGAAGGGTACCGGCAGTCGCCGAAAAAGTTGCGTAAGTGGGACAGGCCCATTACTTTCATTGACTGATGAACAAGAACCCCCCCAGATCCGTTGTACTTCCCCTTCACCCAACTTGACAACATTTAGATAATAATCTGCCTTCCTGTTTTTGCTACCAAAGTGGATAACCTCACATTTATCCACATTAAACTGCATCTGCCATGCATCTGCCCACTCCTCCAACCTGTCCAAGTCACCCTGCATTCTCATAGCATCCTCCTCACAGCTCACACTGCCACCCTGCTTTGAGTCATCTGCAAATTTCCTTATGTTACTTTATGCTACTTCATCTAAATCATTGATGTATATTGTAAATAGCTGCGGTCCCAGCACCGAGCCTTGCGGTACCCCACTAGTCACTGCCTGCCATTCTGAAAAGTACCCGTTAATCCCTACTCTTTGTTTCCTGTCTGCCAACCAATTTTCTGTCCATGTCAGCACTCTACCCCAACACCATTTGCACTAATTTTGCCCACTAATCTCCTATGTGGGATCTTATCAAATGCTTTCTGAAAGTCCAGGTACACTCCATCCACTGGCTCCCCCTTGTCCATTTTCCTAGTTACATCCTCAAAAAATTCCAGAAGATTGTTCAAGCATGATTTCCCCTTCGTAAATCCATGCTGACTTGGACCGATCCTGTTACTGCTATCCAAATGTGCCGCTATTTCATCTTTTATGATTGACTCCAGCATCTTCCCCACCACCGATGTCAGGCTAACTGGTCTACTATTCCCTGTTTTCTCTCTCCCGCCTTTCTTAAAAAGTGGGATAACATTAGCTACCCTCCAATCCACAAGAACTGATCCTGAATCTATAGAACATTGGAAAATGAACACCAATGCATCCACAATTTCAAGAGCCACTTCCTTAAGTTCCCTGGGATGCAGACCATCAGGCCCTGGGGATTTATCAGCCTTCAGTCCCATCAGTCTACCCAACACCATTTCCTGCCTAATGTGGATTTCTTTCAGTTCCTCCGCCACCCCAGATCCTCTGGCCACTAGTACATCAGGAAGATTGTTTATGTCCTCCTTAGTGAAGACGGATCCAAAGTACCTATTCAACTCATCTGCCATTTCCTTGTTCCCCATAATAAATTCACCTTTTTCAGTCTTCAAGGGTCCAACTAATTTTTTCCTCTTCACATACCTAAAGAAGCTTTTACTATCCTCCTCTATATTCTTGGCTAGCTTACCTTCGTACCTCATCTTTTCTCCCCGTATTGCCTTTTTAGTTATCTTCTGTTGCTCTTTAAACATTACCCAATCCTCTTCCTTCCTGCTTATCTTTGCTACGTTGTACCTCTTCTCTTTTATTTTTATACTTTCCTTGACATCCCTTGTCCTTGTCAGCCACATCCCCCCCCCCCCCCCCCCCCCCCCCCCCTCTCTTACTCCCCTTGGAATCTTTCTTCCTCTTTGGAATGAACTGATGCTGCACCTTCCGTATTATTTCTAGAGATACCTGCCATTATTGTTCCACTGTCATTCCTGCTAGGGTATCTTTCCAGTCAACTTCAGCCAGCTCCTCCCTCATGGCTCCATAGTCCCCTTTGTTCAACTGTAACACTGACACCTCCGATCTACCCTTCTCCCTCTCAAATTGTAGATTAAAACTTACCATATTATGGTCACTACCTCCTAATGGCTCCTTTACCTCGAGTTCCCTTATCAAATCTGGTTCATTACACAACATGAAATCTAGAATTGCCGTCTCCCTGGTAGGCTCCAATATAAGCTGCACTGCGAATCCATCACAGCGGCACTCCACAAACACCCTTTCTTGTGGTCCAGTACCAACCTGATTTTCCCAGTCTACCTGCAGGTATAAATCTCCTATAATAACTGTAGCATTACCTTTACGACATGCCAATTTAACTCTTCATTCAACTTGCACCCTATATCCAGGCTACTGTTTGAGGGCCTGTAGATAAGTCCCATTAGGGTATTTTTACCCTTACAGTTCCTTATTTCTATCCATACTGACTCCACATCTCCTGTTTCAATGTCACCCCTGAATTTCATTCCTCACCAACAGAGCTACCTCACCCCCTCTGCCCACATGTCTGTCTTTTCGATAGGAGGCATATCCTTGAACATTCAGTTCCCAGCCCTGGCCCTCTTGCAGCCATGTCTCTTACAGCCATAACAGCATTTAAAAGACATTTGGACAGGTAAATGGATAGGAAAGGCAGAGAGGGATATGGACCAAATGTGGTCAACATGGATGAGATGGGCTAAAGGGCCTGTTTCCATGACGGTGTGACTCTAAAAAGCACTTTCAACTAAGGTCATGCATTCACGGAGTTCCAGATCACTAATCACTTGGGACGACCAGCAGTGAGGCACAACTCACATCTGGTAGCTGTACAAAGAGTGGAATGCCAGGGGCTGGGCATCCTTATGCTGCCACTTAGATGGAATGAAGATGTAAGTGTTGCTCATTCTAACTTCATTTATCAGATTAATTCTTGTCAGCTCAGCATGTCACAGATTCTGTGGATTGAAAGCTATCTTGAATGAAGGCAGATGTCAAAAGGTCGGTGAAATGCAAGTCCCATGTCCTTCCTGTTGACAGAATTGCCTTCATCAGCTTTGTGGCAAGGAGCCAGCACTCCAACGTTATTACATGATGGGTGAACTGACATTTCAGGTGAATTTGGTGACATTAATGGCAGCTGCAGGCAGAATAGATGTGAAACTTCCTTATCTTCCTGGCATGTCTAATTTCATAAATACAATCTGGAAATACTGGAAACAACAAGTCATCATCTATGAGAAGACAAACTGGGGTAACATTTCACGTTGTTAACCATCAGTTCTAATAAACGTTCAGCGATCTGAAATTATAATTTTGTCTTACTGTCCACACTCTGTCCTGTTTAACATTTAGAGTCATTGAGGCATAGAGTGATACAGTGTGGAAACAGACCCTTCCGCCCAACTCGCCCACACCGGCCAACATGTCCCAGTTACACTAGTCCCCCCACCTGCTCGCGTTTGATCCATATCCATTCCAACCTGTCCTATCCATGAACCTGTCTAACTGTTTCTTAAATGTTAGGATAGTCCCAGCCTCAACTACCTCCTCGGGCAGCTCGTTCCATACACCAACCACCCTTTGCGTGAAAAAGTTACCCCCAGATTCCTATTAAATCTTTTCCCCTTCACCTTGAACCTAGGTCCTCTGGTCCTCGATTCACCTACTCCGGGCAAGAGACTCCATGCATCTACCTGATCTATTCCTCAGCATTCCGAGCATTTTCTATTTTTCATTCACTTTTCCAGCTTTCCTGATATTTTGCTGAACCATATAACCATATAACAATTACAGCAAGGAAACAGGCCATCTCGGCCCTACAAGTCCGTGCCGAACAACTTTTTTCCCTTAGTCCCACCTGCCTGCACTCATACCATAACCCTCCATTCCCTTCTCATCCATATGCCTATCAAATTTATTTTTAAATGATACCAACGAACCTGCCTCCACCACTTCCACTGTAAGCTCATTCCACACCACTACCACTCTCTGAGTAAAGAAGTTCCCCCTCATGTTACCCCTAAACTTCTGTCCCTTAATTCTGAAGTAATGTCCTCTTGTTTGAATCTTCCCTATTCTCAAAGGGAAAAGCTGATCCACATCAACTCTGTCTATCCCTCTCATCATTTTAAAGACCTCTATCAAGTCCCCCCTTAACCTTCTGCGCTCCAGAGAATAAAGACCTAACTTATTCAACCTTTCTCTGTAACTTAGTTGTTGAAACCCAGGCAACATTCTAGTAAATCTCCTCTGTACTCTCTCTATTTTGTTGACATCCTTCCTATAATTGGGCGACCAAAATTGTACACCATACTCCAGATTTGGTCTCACCAATGCCTTGTACAATTTTAACATTACATCCCAGCTTCTATACTCAATGCTCTGATTTATAAAGGCCAGCATACCAAAAGCTTTCTTTACCACCCTATCTATATGAGATTCCACCTTCAAGGAACTATGCACGGTTATTCCCAGATCCCTCTGTTCAACTGTATTCTTCAATTCCCTACCATTTACCATGTACGTCCTATTTTGATTTGTCCTGCCAAGGTGTAGCACCTCACATTTATCAGCATTAAACTCCATCTGCCATCTTTCAGCCCATTCTTCCAAATGGCCTACTCTATCCTGAACCAGTTCACGTGTGAAATCTACCGAAATTCCACCGAGGTTTTACCAACCCCCTCTGCATATCCGATGGAACCCCTTGAGAAACTTTTACTGTGCATGAGTGTTCCTGGCTGTGGACATGCTCCTGGCATTCTCCCATTCTCTCACTGGAGCTGCTGCTGAATGCTGTCCAACACCCATGGAATTTCAAGCATTTAGACTACTTCAGGACCTGAGTCCAGTCCTGACATTCATCTCAACTTGGCTTGCTAATTTTGCAGAGATCATTACATAACAACATGTTCAGTCTTACTCTTAGACGTAGTATATTGTCACGTGCACCGAGGTACAGTGACACGCTTTTTGTTCCGTGCTAACCAGTCAGCAGAAAAGCAATACATGATTACAATCGATCCATTTACAGTGTATAGGGGAATAATGTTTAGTGCAAGGTAAAGCCAGCAAAGTTCAATCATGGATAGTCCGAGGGTCATCAAAGAGGTAGATAGTAGTTCAGGACCGCTCTCTGGTTGTAGTAGGATGATTCAGTTGCCTGATAGCAGCTGGGAAGAAACTGTCCCTGAATCAGTTGGTGTGTGTTTTCACACTTTTGTACCTTTTGCCTGATGGGAGAGGGGAGAAGAGGGAGTGACCAGGGTGTGACACGTCCTTGATTATGCTGCTGGCCTTGCCAAGGCAGCGTGAGGTGTAACTGGAGTCAATAGAAGGGAAGGTACACAAAAATGCTGGAGAAACTCAGCGGGTGCAGCGGCATCTATGGAGCGAGATGCTTTGTGTGATGGTCTGGGCTGCGTCCACAATTCGCTGAATTTCTTGCAGGCTCAAAAATAATTTTCTCTCAACTATTGCTAAAGACTGATATCTTGTAAACATTTCAGTTACAATGCACTTTCCTATGATTTTGGAAAATATTTAGGTACAAGCAAAACCTGCAAACTATTATGAGGAAAGGACAATCAACGTTCTCTTTAGAGATTAATAGTTTTTTCCTTGAAAATATCAGCAGAAATGAATAACAGAGTACAGAACTAAAAACATTCTGAAAAACAAAATAAAAATTGTGAAAGTCCTCAACTCTTCAGTCATCCACTGTCCATACAGGTCTATTTAGAACATACTGTAGATCGGGAGACCTTACATTTGGAAAAAATTAGATTTGTCTTAATTGACAAACCAGAATTATTTATTAGAATATGGTTTCCATTTATAGATTACTTGAAGGGGTAGATTTGACCGGCACGGAGGCCGGACTGAAGCCTGAACCCAGGACTAGATAAATAGTTATGTTCTCTGACCTACGGACCTATCTACCAAGTTGTATTATTGATAGTTTATCCTATTTTTCTAATTTCTTTCTTTCTTTCTTTATTTTCCCTATCTATAAATATAAATAAATAATTAGAGGCAATGTTAATATGTAACCGATAAAGGAGGATCCCAGCTACTTTGGTAACTGGGTCCCTGGATATTTAATATGTAACCGTTAAACAAAGTCTGTACTGGTTTGGATTATGATATGCAGATGCTTCTAATAAAAATGTATTTAAAAAAAAAGAACATACTGTAGATCATAGATAAGTACAACACTGGATATGAAACCACTATGGAGCATCAGCCCACAATGTCTGTGCCAACGTAATCTACTCTCATCTGCCTACACATGATCCATATCCTCCCATTTCCTTCACATTCATATGTCTACCTAGAGGCCTCTTAGACACCATGATCATATTTACCTCCACAGTTTTAGGCATCACCATTTTCTGTGTAAAAATGTTGCCCTGGACATCCACTTAAAACCTTGTCCCTCTCAACTTAAGTTGTGGGCAACACTGTGGTGCAGCAGTAGAGTTGCTGCCTTGCAGTGCCCAAAACACAGGTTCAATCCTGACTATGGGTGCTGTCTGTGCAGAGTTTATGCGTTCTCTCCATGACCCGTGTGGGTTTTCTCCAGGACCTCTGGTTTCCTCCCACACTCCAAAGACGCACAGGTTTGTAGGCTAATTGGCTTGTCAAAATTGTAAATTGTCCCTATTGTGTGTTGGATAGTGTTAGTGTGCGATGATTGCAGGTCGGCGCGGACTAGGTGGGCCGAAGGGCCTGTTTCCGCAGCTAAAAAATAACTTTACCCGTTAGTCTTTGACATTTCTACTTTGGAGAAAAAATTCTTAGTCTACCCTCTCTGTGGCTTCTATCAGGGTTTTCCTCGACCTTCATTCTTCTAGGGAAAACAATCCAAGTTTGAGAAAACAATTCACCTTTTAATGAACAAGGGGAATGGGTGTCACATCTCCACCAAATGGTACGTCTCACTCTGTATTATTTAATATATAATGTAATGTATGAATACAGCAACGGTTTACCTTAGTCAGAGACAGACACAAGATGCTGAAGTAACTCAGCGGGACAGGCAGCATCTCTGGAACAGGTAACATTTCGGGTCGGGATCCTTCTTCAGACTCAGAGTCAGGGGAGAGGGAGACAAGAGATATGGAAAGGGAAGGTGTGAGAATGAAAGATCAAAGGGGAAGAAGGTCAAGGAAAATGTAGGATAGGTCACTGTTAGCTAGGGAAGGTGGCAACAAGGCATACAATGTTAAATTTAATCAGGAGGACAATTAGACTGGTGGGAGAACTAGGATGAGGGAGGGATGGAGAGATAATGAAAGCAAGGGTTACTTGGAGTTATAGAAGTCAATATTCATACCACTGGGTTGAGTGTGCTGCCCAAGCGAAATATCAGGTGCTGTCCTGAAATATGAGGAATTAATTGTGACAACTACAGATACTGTAATGGTAGGAGAATATTGTCGAAATGACAATAATGTTATCAACTCATGGAGAAAGCCTATTCACCTGCTTCAGGTTCAGTTCAGCATTGATTGGCATGGAGTTGCAAATATATCTCCTCCACTGGGGCGGTACCATGCGGCAGCTGGTAGTGCTGCTGCCTCACAGCGCCAGAGACCCAGGTTCAATCCCAACCTCAGGTCTGTATGGAGTTTACATGTTCCCTGTGACTGCGTGGGATTTCGCCGGGTGCTCTAATTCCTCCTACCTCCCTTGACACACGGCTTTGTGGGATTATTGGCCAGTGTAAATTTGACCTTAATGTGTAATTAAGGGACACGGGGGGAAAAGCAAGAACGGGGCGCTGATTTTAGATGACCAGCAATGATCATATTGAATGGCGGTGCAGGCTCGAAGGGCCGAATGACCTACTCCTACACCTATTTTTCCATGTTTCTGAGTTACTATGGCCCATGTGACTACATCTTTAACTTGAAGAAAATAAGAGAAGAGAGAAGAGAAAAGAGAAGTTGTTGAGTGGGAAGACAAGCTCCGCTAGGCAGAAGAGGTTGCCACTGGAGGCCAACTGACTGGGTATCTGTTCAAGGAAGAGCTGGAGGACCCTGAGACTTTCCTGGTGGGAAACAAAGGTACAAAGGTACTGGATGTCCATTGTAAACATGAGGTGATGGAGGCCTGGGAATTGAAAGTTTTGAATAGTGTGTGAGGTGTCTTGGATGTAACTTGTGGACCATCACCCCTTCCTTCATCTGGAGAAATTCATATGATTACAGGCTGCAGATGGATTAAAAACAATTGTCACCAAACGTAACCACTTCAAAGATTAATAGTGAGACAAATGTCTTGAGTGTTCCATCCAGCTTCAAACATAGCCCTCTCTTCAATACGCTGATTGCTTATGCCATTTTAGACATTATGTTTGTCTCTTCCTTTGAGTGTGCTCCCTGTGCTGCTGAGTGGCAAAATAGATGTTACAATCTCCTCCATCACACACGACCCGGGGCATGCCTCAAGATTTGCTATCAAACAATAATTTTAGCTGAAGATAGACAGGCTGCAGTAACTCAGCGGGACAGACAGCATCTCTGGAGAAAAGAAATAGGTGACGTTTCGGGTCGAGACCTTTCTTCAGACTGAGAGTCAGGTGAAAGGGTTTCAGAATCTCCTGACCCTCAGTCCCTGAATCCCTGACTCTCAGTCTGAAAAAGTTGTCTCGGCCTGAAACATCACCTATTAATTTTCTCCAGAGATGCTACCTGACCCGCTGAGTTTCTCCAGCTTTTTGTCTCTCTTCGGTTTAAAACAGCATCTGCAGTTCCTTCTTACTCATAATTTTAGCTGCTTTGTGACGGGGATGGAAATGGGGTTACACAAATGGGTTGCTACTGTGATCTCGAGAGTGTTGAAGGACAACTAAAGACCCAGTGACTAGCGGAGTTCCATAGGGGTCGGTGCTGGTCAGCTATTCGTCACGTTGTATATTCATGATTTGGACGAGGGGATTGAAGACTTTGTGGCAAGGTTTGTGGATGATACGAAAATAGGTGGATGGGCAGGTAGTGTAGAGAAAGCAGTGACTCTGCAGAAGGACTTAGACAGGTCAAACCCCTGTCCCACGGTACGAGTTCATTCCACAAGTTCTCCCGAGTTTGTCCTGATTGGAACTCGGAGATTTACGGTAATGGCCACTTGTTGGTACTCGGGGCTCTCGTGGACATTTTTCATCATGTTGAAAAATCTTCACGTGTCTTCCCGTGCTTACCTGCCGTTAGCGAGTCCACCCAAGTACCTGCCGTTAGCGCTAAGAGACATCCCCGAGCTCCGATGTATCCGCTAGATTCATTCTCCGTGCTTACCACAAGTTTGATTTTTTTTAAACTCGGGAGAGCTCTTGGAATGAACTCGCACCATGGGACAGGGCTATTAGGAGAGTGGGCAGAGAAGTACCACACTGAATATAATGTAGCAAAGTGTGGAGTCATGCATTTTGGCAGTAGGAATAAAGATGTAGACTATTTTATAAATGGGTGCAAATCCAGAAATCGGAGGTGCAAAGGGACTTGGGAGTGCTGGTGCATGATTCCTAAAAAGTTAATCTACAGAAAGCAAACTCAATGAAGTGCTGCTAACTCAGTAGAGGCTATGTATTTATATCCCTTTCTGATTGATGGATATCCAAATGCAGTTCTGTTTCACAGGTTTAGTTTAGTTTAAAGATACAGTGCAGAAACAGGCCCTACAGCCCACCGAGTCGGCGCCGACCAGTCATCCCCTCACACTAGCACTATCCTACACACACACACTAGGGACAATTTACAATTTTACTTCGGAGTCACTTGAGTGATTCCGTGAAGAAGCCCGCCCGTCCGCATGCGCGTCATTACGTCTGACGCATGGCGCAAAGACCGGCTGGCGGGCTCGTTGCTCCTCCACCGGTAATTTTAAAAACCCTCAGGTAAGTGTTTAAAACTTAGTCTGAGGTCGTTTTCTTGGGTCGATAATTCTTGTTACAGGACCAAGTTCGAGTCAATGAAGAAAACGTCTAAGGTGAAGTCCAGGCAAGCCGCCGGGAAAGCAGCTATGGACGACCGCAGGAATGCAGGTAGCGGGCGGCCGTCTATCTCACCTTCCGAGTCGCTGGCGGCACGGCCAGTGGCTTCAGAGTTGGTGCCGCTTCAGAGCACCCTGGCTACTCCGTTGGGACGGAAAGCCACAGAGAAATCTGTAAGGCCCCTTGACTCGAATGAGTCGGGCCAGGAAGGTTCCCCTCCAACAATGGATAGCGTCTTCGGACGTTTGACCAGGATGGAGCTCCTTATGGAGAGGATCCTCCATCATGATATGCTCCAACAAGTGGAGTTATATCAGTGCTGGTCTCCTCGGGGGCCTGTGGCAGCGGCACCTGTTTCAGGGCTGCAAAATGTCTCCCTCTCGGAGGAGGAGAGCATTCGAGGTCAGTTTTGTTCTGACTCCGAGTTCGTGGGTATAGCAGTGGAGCATACCTCAAGGCATGAAGGGCGAGAACCAGAGGTGGCAGATATGGCATCAAAATTTGCAATCCCGACCGAAACAGTGGAACCGCTGGACGAAGATTTGGCCATGAGTATAAATTACTTGGCCTCACACCAGCTCTAAGAGCTCACGATGGAAGCAACTTCCAAGAAATATGAAACACCTGCTAACTGTGTCTCGCTGAAAGTGCTGACTGTTAACCAAGCCATCTGGGGTCACATGGGCGTAGGTATCAGAGTTCAAGAGGTGAGGCTCCAGATGATACTGAAGTTGCTCGCCTCAGGCATCACAGCTTTCGGCAGGTCGGTGGATGGAGGGCCCCTGTCTGATGTGCAGCAGGATGCCCTGGCCCTAATGTGCAATGCACATTTTGAAATAAACTGCCTAAGGAAAAGTGCCATCTGCCCTACTAGCAATATACAACCACTGAATCTTTTGTTCGGTGAAGATCTGTCAAAAAGGGTCAGGGAGCTGGACGACGAGGCAAAAACGATCGGACTCATCAAAGCCCCGTCGACTAGCAAAACTTCACTTTGGCGGCAGCACCTCTACAAACGGTTCGCTGAAACTGGTTCAGGCCAAGGCCCAAGCCAGCTCTTGCCAAACATGCGCAGTTGGCGCACCCCAACAATCTTACCCCCCAAAACTCAGGGGCAGAAATATCCACCGGTAACCATGGAGGTAGGTGGGTCTGGTTCTTTTCGGAACATATCATGTATGGATCAGTTACAAGTTGGTGGGAGATTACACTTGTTTTTGAATGAATGGTGTTGGATAACATCAGATTTGTTTATACTGCACAGTATACTAGGGTTCCGAATCGAATTCCTTCCCAATTTGCGTCCACCCACACAGCATACACCAAGCCGGACATTGGTTTTTTCACAACAAGAGTGTTTGGATGTACAAGCTGAAATTGAAACGTTATACACAAAAGGGGTAATTGTGAAGTTATTTCATCAATCTCACCAATTTGTGTCTAATATATTTCCCAGGCAAAACAAGGATGATGGATGCCGAATCATCCTTGATTTGACTCGCCTTAACTCCTTTGTGCAGTATAAACATTTGAAATGGAAACTTTTGTTACTGCCAAACAACTGGTTTCCCGAGGATGTTATATGGCATGCATAGATCTTAAAGATGCATACTATTCAGTACCCATTCATT